>NC_134486.1:14311617-14470567 GCF_040206685.1 Ascaphus truei
GCCGTTAGTCCCATGCATGCTTGGATAGCGTGCGCCGGGTGAAGATAATTTATTCACTGCACTAGCAGTGAAACCACGCCCCCAAATAACCTGCAGGCTATTACCCCAGACCAAACTTGCTCACCTGCCTGCCAATCAAGGGGACCTATCCAGGACAGCTCCACGTGGTCCTCCAGGCCTGCCTCCGCTCCCGATTGGTCAGCCGCACTATATATTGGCAGACAAGACTCTCTGGCTCTCGACCCCTATGGATAAAAATAATACAGTGCAAATAAAAGCTTGTATTGCTCATGTTTGCTTGCTTTTTTTGATGGATTTTTAACTGTATTTTGCAGCTTGGTGTGCAAATGTGTTTGCTATAGTTTATTTCAGGGTGGGGGGGCCTTGCTTTTTAATAGTGGCTTATTGTTGGTTAGATTTAGTTGATTGATGGTAATTTATTTCTGATTCCTTGTTTTGTTTCTAGGATTTGAATAGTGATTTGTTTAGTTGATTTGGATTGTATTGTAATTGATTTGTGAATGAATTGATTGATGGTAATTTATTTCTATTTACTTGTTTCTAGGATTTGAATAGTGATTTGTGCACAATAATTGATTTGCATTGTATTGGAATTGATTTGTGAATGGATTGATTTATGGTAATTTATTTATTTAATTTTATTTAGAGCATTGCTTGTCATACAGTACTGTAGTGTATGTGTCAGAATGTACTGTATTGCGGTATTAGTAAGAACAGTAGAACTGTATTTATTTTATTATGCTACTGTAGTTAATGTGTTTAATAATGGGCCAAATAATTTATTATCCATATCTGGATAATAGTTATTTGGCCCATTAATGTAATGTATGTGTCTTTGGTGGTACGGCGGGGCGGGGGGTGGGGGGGTTGATTTATTAAACTGTGTAGGCCATTGTTTAGTTTTTTACACACAGCGTTGGCACCTGTGCCTTAACTCCTTCATTGCCTTAGCAGGCATTGCATGGCCGCTAAGGTAATGGAGCTGCTTACATTTAAAATTTGTATTTATTGTGTGCATGGGGTCTCCTGAAATAAACAAAGTTGATTTCAGGTCCAGGGACCCCCTACTTCTCGAGTTACAGGCCCCGTTATGGGGTGCCCGTATCCCTCTAGTCCCGCGGTCACGTGACCCACAATTTAAATATGGCGGGGATACCGGCACACCATAACGGGCCTATAACTGGGGAAGTGGGGGTCCCCGGACCTGAAATCAACGTTGTTCAGCTGAGGAGACCCCCTGCTCACGCACACTATGAATAAAAATAAAATATAAGCAGCTTCATTACCTTAGCAGCTACCCGCTAAGGTAATGATTTTTTATTTGGAGGGGAGGGGGTTGATACTAGTGTGGGGGAGCAGGGGGTCTTCCAAGCTAAACAAAGTTTATTTCAGCCTTGGGGACACCATACTTCACGAGATACAGGCCATGTTATGGGGTGCCGGTATCCTTCTGCATTGTTTTGATTCGATCCCACAGGATTTTAACATGGCGGGTGTACCGGCACACCATAACGGGGCCTGTAACTCGGGAAGTAGGGGGTCCCCGGACCTGAAATCAATTTGTTCAGCTCAGGAGACCCCCTGCTACAAAACTGTTATTTTAGAATTTTAATAAAACCCCCGCGATCGCCTGTTGGAGGCGCGCAGTTAGAGTGACTGATTCTGACTCTCTTTCTGCGCGTCTATTACACAAATGCAGACGCCGGTAGCATTCACATAGCAGGACTCCCTGCTTTTGGGAAGCTAATGCGTCGCGGTCATTTCATTAAACACAGCAAGCTTTGTCCCCGTTGTGATCACGGTCTCCCGCATTAATTGCCGCGTGAAGTGTTCGAATAACGGCCGCTGCTTCAGTAGTATCTCTTGTGGATGTCTATTCTGGCTCTCTCTTTTGTCCTCGCTTATTCAGGTTACGACTCGGCTTGGCAGACTACAATCTCTGGCTCTCGACCCCGGCTCCCTCTTGACTAATCAGCTTCTCACGTCCCTCGATCTCAGCTTGGACCCCTTGTCACGGTAACTTGTGATAGGATATAATATACAGAAAATAACTGGGTTGAATTGAACAGGACATAGATATAATAAAGATAGTTTATTCCTTAAATAGGTGAACACACAAGATGATACAAATAAAAGACAAAATATAGCACTTACTTCGGGGGTTGGGTAATGAAGCAATGAGGTACAGGATTGGCAATTCATACAGCAATCAGGCATCAAGTAGTTGGTAAAATCGAAGACACTGGGTATAGGGCTGACACTGGTTTATATGGGATTTCAGTCCTATACCCTGGCATTGGGTGCCAGACATGGATGACAATTATCTGCACCAAATCCCTCTTTGCCAGCTAACGTGGGAACATTGTTAGATCATGCCACCAGTTAGTTGGCACATGCACACATCTAGCCCTTGGGGTCTCATTTCTTTAGCCCCACACCAAAGTCAGGGCGCCTAAAAGTCTACCAGACAGGAATCTGGTCAGGAAACCCTTTGTCTGTAAGTGTGAATTACAGCACTTACAGACCACTCAAGCCATGCGTTTCTCCGCCCTAATGTATAAAGCCAGAGTGGCTGAGCCTTTGATCAGGGGTCTGTTGTAGACAATGTGTCGCCTCTCTGAGCATTAACATTAAGCAGAGCCAGGGACTTTCTCGGGCTTTAATCCCCGCTTTGAAATACAGTAAAGTTCTTAATATATATATATTAAAATAATCCATTCGGCTGGGCCGAGCGAGCTGAAACTTGCCAGACCCTCATGCTTGAGGGGACTCTCCATGGTGGCCAAGTTTCAGCTCGCTGTGACCCACCGGACCGGATTTACACTATTACAGTTTAAAAGCCCTTTTGGAATACGAGGCTTTTTTCTGCCATGCAACTCAATGGCAGAATCCCAAATTTGCAATTACTCTGGCTCCATTCTGTTGCCCCGGGAGGGTCGGTATTTGCCATGCAATTTGCCATTGTCAGGAACTGCATCGCTCCTCCGGTGTCCCTCTGTCACTCCACGCAGTGATCAGCACCAGCATTTCAGGGGTGAACGGACTGGTAGCCACAGCAACCAATACCCCTCCTGCGGCTCTATTCCCGGGAGGTGCCCCCGCTTCCTCCCCGGGTCTCTGCCGTCCCGGAGCTGGGTCCATTCCCTGCTCTCCAAGCGGCTGCAAGGCGACAAGCGGAGCTGGGTTTTGGAGCTCTGCAAGCCTGGTTTAGTATTCTCTTATGATCTCATCCATCTGCTCCATATCTCTGCCCTCCATGGGCAGCCTGTACTCGAGGCACTTGTCCCGCAGCTGAGCCCAAGTCCGGACTGTAGATGAACCGGCACCCTCGCTCATGGTTCAAGTCTTTTAGGGGTTAGGTTGGAACAGTGAGTTGATGTTATATCTTGTGTTATATGTTGTACACCCGTGTGTTCAATATCGTTAGCCTTAGGAACTCGTAATTCACCCGAGTTCCTACTGTATTACAGAATTCCCGCAGTAAACTGTAATACAGGTTCAATTCAATCCTGCCGCTGCCACCAGGTTATTATATGCCTGTCACGGTAACTTGTGATAGGATATAATATACAGAAAATAACTGGGTTGAATTGAACACGACTTAGATATAATAAATATAGTTTATTCCTTAAATAGGTGAACACACAAGATGATACAAATAACAGACAAAATATAGCACTTACTTAGGGGGTTGGGTAATGAAGCATATAGGTACAGGATTGGCAATTCATACAGCAATCAGGCATCAAGTAGTTGGTAAAATCGAAGACACTGGGTATAGGGCTGACACTGGTTTATATGGGATTTCAGTCCTATACCCTGGCATTGGGTGCCAGACATGGATGACAATTATCTGCACCAAATCCCTCTTTGCCAGCTAACGTGGGAACATTGTTAGATCATGCCACCAGTTAGTTGGCACATGCACACATCTAGCCCTTGGGGTCTCATTTCTTTAGCCCCACACCAAAGTCAGGGCGCCTAAAAGTCTACCAGACAGGAATCTGGTCATGAAACCCTTTTGTCTGTAAGTGTGAATTACAGCACTTACAGACCACTCAAGCCATGCGTTTCTCCGCCCTCATGTATAAAGCCAGAGTGGCTGAGCCTTTGATCAGGGGTCTGTTGTAGACAATGTGTCGCCTCTCTGAGCATTAACATTAAGCAGAGCCAGGGACTTTCTCGGGCTTTAATCCCCGCTTTGAAATACAGTAAAGTTCTTAATATATATATATTAAAATAATCCGTTCGGCTGGGCCGAGCGAGCTGAAACTTGCCAGACCCTCATGCTTGAGGGGACTCTCCATGGTGGCCAAGTTTCAGCTCGCTGTGACCCACCGGACCGGATTTACACTATTACAGTTTAAAAGCCCTTTTGGAATACGAGGCTTTTTTCTGCCATGCAACTCAATGGCAGAATCCCAAATTTGCAATTACTCTGGCTCCGTTCTGTTGCCCCGGGAGGGTCGGTATTTGCCATGCAATTTGCCATTGTCAGGAACTGCATCGCTCCTCCGGTGTCCCTCTGTCACTCCACGCAGTGATCAGCACCAGCATTTCAGGGGTGAACGGACTGGTAGCCACAGCGACCAATACCCCTCCTGCGTCTCTATTCCCGGGAGGTGCCCCCGCTCCCTCCCCGGGTCTCTGCCGTCCCGGAGCTGGGTCCATTCCCTGCTCTCCAAGCGGCTGCAAGGCGACAAGCGGAGCTGGGTTTTGGAGCTCCGCAAGCCTGGTTTAGTATTCTCTTATGATCTCCTCCATCTGCTCCATATCTCTGCCCTCCATGGGCAGCCTGTACTCGAGGCACTTGTCCCGCAGCTGAGCCCAAGTCCGGACTGTAGATGAACCGGCACCCTCGCTCATGGTTCAAGTCTTTTAGGGGTTAGGTTGGAACAGTGAGTTGATGTTATATCTTGTGTTATATGTTGTACACCCGTGTGTTCAATATCGTTAGCCTTAGGAACTCGTAATTCACCCGAGTTCCTACTGTATTACAGAATTCCCGCAGTAAACTGTAATACAGGTTCAATTCAATCCTGCCGCTGCCACCAGGTTATTATATGCCTGTCACGGTAACTTGTGATAGGATATAATATACAGAAAATAACTGGGTTGAATTGAACACGACTTAGATATAATAAATATAGTTTATTCCTTAAATAGGTGAACACACAAGATGATACAAATAACAGACAAAATATAGCACTTACTTAGGGGGTTGGGTAATGAAGCATACAGGTACAGGATTGGCAATTCATACAGCAATCAGGCATCAAGTAGTTGGTAAAATCGAAGACACTGGGTATAGGGCTGACACTGGTTTATATGGGATTTCAGTCCTATACCCTGGCATTGGGCGCCAGACATGGATGACAATTATCTGCACCAAATCCCTCTTTGCCAGCTAACGTGGGAACATTGTTAGATCATGCCACCAGTTAGTTGGCACATGCACACATCTAGCCCTTGGGGTCTCATTTCTTTAGCCCCACACAAAAGTCAGGGCGCCTAAATGTCTACCAGACTGGTATCTGGACAGGAAAGCCTTTGTCTGTAAGTGTGAATTACAGCACTTACAGACCACTCAAGCCCTGCGTTTCTCCGCCCTAATGTATACATCCAGAGCGGCTTAGCCTTTGATCAGGGGGTCTGTTGTAGACAATGGGTCGCCCCCCTGAGCATTAACATTAATCAGAGCCAGGGACTTTTGTGGGCTTTAATCCCCGCTTTGAAATACAGTACAGTTCTAAATATATATATATATTAAAATAATCCATTCGGCTGGGCCGAACGGGCCGAAACTTGCCAGACCCTCATGCCGGAGGGGATCCTCCATGGTGGCCAGGTTTCAGCTCATTGCGACCCACAGGACCGGAGTTACACAATTACAGTTTAAAAGCACTTTTGGAACACAAGGCATTTTTCTGCCATGCAAGTCAATGGCAGAAACCTAAATTTTGCAATTACTCTGGCTCTGTTCTGTTGCCCCGAGAGGGTCGGTATTTGCCATGCAATCCTGCTGGAACTAGGACTACATGGTGGCTCAATCTCAGCCCTCTAGGTTGAACAGAACCGGAGTTATGGGTTCTAGGTTTCTGCTCATTCCGACTTAGCCGTTTTTACTTGCGTCTTTTACCTCCGCCATTGGAGTCAATGCGCGACCCTAATAATGAGCTCGACCCTTTACCGGGGTCATTAACTCTCGGACCTGGTTGGGGTCGAGTAAGGGGGTTCCAAGGATCTAGGGCCAAAAATAATTTTATTCTGGGGTGCCCTAGAACCTAAGTTTCCCACTCCAATTTAATTTGAACTTGACCTGGAGTGATCAAAGCTCTCTTTCAGATAATATATCCGCTTTTGCAGTCTGTGGTTTGGATGGCTGCCAACCCGTTCCTGGAGGTCGGCTTTGAGGAATCCCCATTGAAATGAATGGCTCCATTGACTTACAATGGGGAACCGTC
This sequence comes from Ascaphus truei, assembly GCF_040206685.1. Taxonomy (NCBI): domain Eukaryota; kingdom Metazoa; phylum Chordata; class Amphibia; order Anura; family Ascaphidae; genus Ascaphus; species Ascaphus truei. Next base: position 14,318,103 of record NC_134486.1, read on the forward strand.
GCTGCTCCTCTCGGGCGCCACCTGCAGGTCTTCTCTGAGAATGGGCCCAAATCGCCAGAATCCCCATAGGATCGTATGGAGCTGCAACGGCTGCCTATGGGGAACTGCAAAATGGAGCCTGCAAAGGCGGGAAAATGGAACAAAGGGCTATAATCACTTCCTAACTATTAACCCTTCTCCTCCCGAACGGATCCCAGTGTGAGTGTTGGTGCAGACACTGCAATGGGGGAAATACATTGTTACAGGGGAATACATTTGGGTGCTGAAGCAGGGTAAACACACATTACTGGACCGCAGACCAGTTAACCCCTTGCACCCAAGTGAGGTCAGGGGGTGGCCATATGGGGTGCAACCCCTTTAATACCGGGCCAATCCCCCTCTCCCTCTATACCCGACCTTCCAGATCTCTCCTATCCCTGACCTTGGCTAATGGCAACTACTACTTCTCTTCTTTTACCATTACCGGCAAGTATTGCTACAGCACATTTACTCGGGCCTGTTAATATGTCTATACTTTTAAGGCCATATTTAATCTTATCAATATCCAATAATTGATGATTAGATCTAGACATTAGGATATTGGTATGGCGCCATGTAAGGGGTTAAAACAAGTCTTTGAGATAAAATACATTGGATTGTATAGATTTAGTATGTATTTATTCTGTCGCTGATTTTTTTTAAGTAAAGACAAACACCTGATCTAGTTTCCTCCAGTCACCAATCAGAATTATCTCTGTAATCTAGCATTATTATCTCTGCCTATGAATTTCTTCTTTTCTCCAAATAGGTAATACTATTTGTAGTCATCTTCAAATTGATTTTCTACATAAGTATGAATAGTAGATCATCATTGTCTAACATTACTTAGTATGATAATTGTGATCTATGTTATTTTAGTATCAATTCATCTTAAATACATGTTGTCCTCCTAAACAAGCCAGTTCTAATTTAACATCTAAATAAAAGTCCTCCTCTGAATATTATTTTTTTTAGTTTATACCTAATATTATATTGTTTTTTTTTTTTAGATGCATTGTATGTGTTCAAGATCTTTATTGTCTTTTATATATTTTTGTATAGCATATGTTTATGTACCTGCTCAGGTTTTGAGTTGCAATTTATATATATTTTATATTTATTTTATATTTACATTATTTATTATGCTTAACTATTGGGCATATTGATTAGAACATTTATGTTTATGAGATTGAAATTAGTCATTAGTGCATATACTATGCACATGAGTTTCTAGCTAGCATATCTTAATTAGTTGGTTTCTGGGTATATATAGCAGCAACAAGTATACCCAGAATTTATCCCCTGACAAAATCAGCATACAGTATCTGAAGTTACGCGTAGGGTCGCATGTGATGCTGATGTCTAGGTGTTCCTTCGTGATTTACTGACACCATAATATCAAGTATACCCGCTGTTATATTGAATTCACTCCCAGCCCAGAACCGAAGACACCGGAGGTCTGCTTCCGGAGGAAGAGTATGACGTGACTGACAGCGCGAGTTCCTGCTGAACGGAGGCTTGTGGTAGTCAGCACGATTGTTTGGAGCAGTGGAGGAGAGGAGCGGAATTCTAATCATTCATCGGAGCATGAGTATAATTCTCATAACACGCTTTTACAAATACTTTGTTTGTGAGTTTTAATTTGTGAGCCTTGGATTTAATTAAATTGTTTTTTATAACAGTAATGCACTAGGGTTGGGTGCTTTATTCTTTATATATATATATATATATATATATATATATATATATATATATATATATATATATATATATATGCAAATACAACTGTATGCTCATTTGCATGTCTTAGGCAGGTCTGAAACCCTGCCTTTCACCATCATCACCCAGCATACTGCACTTCCACTGCAGCAAGGGATTCTGGGAAATGACATGCAAATAAGCACACAGTGTCACTTTTTGCCTCAAAAACAATTTTTAACATGGTTCCCTAAAGGCTTAAGCTTGCTGCATGGTCACAGCTTTGAGCACAGCCAGGGTTAAGGTGCATACGCAGAAAACCACCCACAGACAGCTGTTTCGACCTTAATGGGTCTCATCAGTGTGGGGCTGATTTAACTGGGTATGCAAAGAGGCTATGGGATAGGCTATACCATAATACTGAGTTAAGTTATGGTGAGTAAAAAAAGTGACAAAAACCTTCCACAGGAAAGCAAATACTGTATGCAAATACAACTGTATGCTCATCTGCATGTCTTAGGCAGGTCTGCAACCCCACCTTTCACCATTATCACCCAGCATACAGCACTTCCACTGCAGCAAGGGATTCTGGAAAATGACATGCAAATGAGCACTCAGTGCCACTTTTTGCTTCAAAAACCATTTTTAACATGGTTCCCTATAGGCTTAAGCTTGCTGCATGGTCACAGCTTTGAGCACAGCCAGGGTTAAGGTGCATACCCAGAAAACCACCCACAGACAGCTGTTTCGACCTTAATGGGTCTCATCAGTGTGGGGTTGATTAACTGGGTATTCAAAGAAGCTATGGGATAGGCTATACCATAATACTGAGTTAAGTTATCCACCTGGATGCCCAATTGTTGCGAGCATTGGATCTTTGGGAGATGGGTTATCGTGGTATGTGGACAGCTTTTTACAACCTTTGGTCTTCTGTCTGCAATCATTCATCAAGGACACAACGGAACTTATTGTCGCTCTACAGGTTGTGGTCTGGAAGAAGGAGTACAGGTGGGTCACATTAGATGTGGTCTCCCTGTACTCCATTATACAGCACGAGCACGGTTTAACAGCAATACGGCACTTTTTGAATTTATCAGATATTTCTGTCATTCATGGGGCTTTTCTTCTGGAATCTATCACTTTTTTATTAACACATAATTATTTTATGTTTGATTCACAGTTTTATTTACAGTTATTAGGCACAGCAATGGGCTCCAGTTTTGCACCATCATATGCTAATTTATTTATGGGTTTTTGGGAAGCACATTATATATATCACATTAATAATTTATTTCGCACTAATATAATTTTCTTTAAGAGATATATTGACGATCTCATAATGATCTGGGAGGGTGATGAAGTTTCACTGTTATCTTTCATTAGTACACTTAGTCACAATAATTTAAATATAAATTTCACTTTTGAACAAAATATAAATCATATAAATTACCTCGACCTATTCCTTTACATAGACAACGACATGACCATACAAACCGATATTTTCAGGAAGGCAAATTCCAAAAATACGTTGCTCAGGGCCAATAATAGCCATCCACGTTCTCTCATAAAAAGTATACCACAGGCCCAATTCATCAGGCTAAAAAGACTTTGTTCGAATAATGACACGTTTCTCAAACAGTCTAAAGACATGTCAGACAGATTCAAGGCTAGAGGTTATACAGAGGAGATTATCAATACCGCCTTTAAATATGCCGATTCACTAGATAGGGCTAAACTTCTGAATAAGAATAAATCAAGGAGACAAACAACTAGGTTTAATACTTTTACTGGTACTAATGATAGATGTCCCATCTTTGTAACAACATATAGTAAACAATCGAAGTCCATCCGGGATATAGTCAATAAGCATTGGCCAACATTATCCTTGGATAAAGACATTACAGATATCACTAAATGTACACCAACATTTACTTACCGTAAAGCAAAAACGTTAGCGTCATATTTATCACCTAGCCTCTTTGACTCCCGTTCTGATTACCCACAAATTCAGGGTATACCAAGGGGTTTTTTTCATGTGGCCACTGCTCAATGTGTCGCTATGCTCACCCTGTGAAAGTCATTATGTATGATTCCAACAAAAAGAAGTATAACATCACAAGCTTTATTAATTGTAATAGTAGCTTTGTGATATACATGTTATCATGTGGTTGTGATAAAAAATATATAGGTCGTACAACTAGACAACTAAAGACAAGGATAGCAGAGCATGTGAGACTCATTAAGAAACAGGATAAAATACATTCAGTATCCAGGCACTTTAGTCTTTGTCCAAAAGGGGGTATAGCCCATTTTTCATATTCAGCAATTGAGCATATATTGTGTCACCCAAGAGGGGGAGATAGGGTTAATAAACTAAATAGACAAGAGATGTTTTGGATCCATACCCTGAACACACTCCAACCATCTGGTATAAATTTAGACTGGGAGCTAAAACATTTTTTGAACACCTAGCTCCTTTCAATATGAATAGTGCTCGAGGTGGGGATCCTTTCTTATGCTTATTTTTATTATGCCTATAAGAGTTTATTATTTTAAAGTGTATATATTTTTCTATGTACAGATAATGTTTTATATGTATCATCTAAATATGAGTTATCTGTTAGATTTTGTCTATAGTCAGCTTCTCCATTAGTATATGTATACATTGAAGCTTTGATAGCAGGTATTAAAGCATACATATAGGTTGCATCTTTAGCTTCTTTTGCATTGGCCCTTTAAGAGTAATTTAGCTCTATCAATATTATTATAGTGCTTATTATATATTCATATATCTGTGTAAATCATTTATGATGAGCCAATCGAGTCGTTGATGTTTACACTATTCTTTTTCCACATGTTCTTTGTTTTTAAACCCCCTTTTTTTGTGTTGTTTGTTACTGTATGTCCAAATATTGTCACTTTGTTTAATTATCATGAGTATATCTTGTGTTACACTGTGTTCATTATGAGCACTTCCTACTCTCTCGATGCAAGCCGATATTATTTAATTCTGATTGGTTCTCGGCATATTGCCTGAGAATGGTCATGTGGTTAGTTTTAGCCAATGGTTATACGGCATTGCGTATTTAGAGAGAGGAGGACGGAGAGGGTGTTACTCTTTGATAAAGTTCTACTATAGAACGAAACGCGTCAGAGGTATACTACCATGTGGATGTTCTTTTTTCTTTTTTGATTATTAAAGTAATTTAGTTTTTACGCGCCTGGTTGGAGTTCTTTCCGGAGTAGCAGGGACCGCCATTTTTTTCATTTACCTCGTTTCTTAGATGACATCATTATGATTTGGGATGGTGAAAAGGCGGCCTTAACTCACATTTTGAATTCTTTTGACAATAATCATTTAGGACTAAAATTCACTCACACCATCAATGCAGAATCCATACTATTTTTGGATCTAGTCCTAGCCTCATATTCAGACTTGAATATCACCACCCCCACTCACTTCAAGTCTGTCTCTGTGAACAACTACGTCCATGCGTCCAGCAATCACCACAAACAATGGCTCTGGAAAATTCCTCTAGGGCAGTTTCATCGGATCAAAAGAAACTGCACTAGAGAGTGATTTTCTGCACCAGACGGACACTTTGAGTCAGAAATTTCTAGCCAAAGGCTACAGTATGATAGGAAGTTAGTTTCAGACTCCCTCAGAAAAGTGAGGGTACTTGATAGGTCTCTATTATTAACCACATCAAATAAAAGGCCTCACATGGGGTATGGTGTTCCTAGATACACAAGGCACACTGGTCCTTCCATCTTGAGATTTGTAACTACTTACAATCAATCTTATAGAAACATCCAAAAGATTCTCAATGATCATTGGAGAATTCTCAAGTGTGACCCACATTTGGGGTCTACCCTCCCAGAGAGGGCCTCCATCATCTACAGAAAGGCTAGAAACATCAAAAATATAGTAGCATCGAGTCAACTAAGGCCAAGTGGTCCACCTGCCTCTTCTGCGACTGCAGGCCCATCTGGTAATCTCAAGTGCGGGAGGGCCAGATGCACTACTTGCAAGCATCTAGTGGTCAAATCCCAATTTGCATCATTCAGTAAGGGGACGGTTTAACAGATGAAGTGCAATATCAATTGCCTTAGTACCTATGTCGTATACCTGATCCAGTGCGGGTGTGGCCAGCAATATGTTGGTTGCACCACGTGCTCATTAAGCGTTCGCTTCCTCGAGCATAGGAGAAATGTTTTAAAGGGTATTAACACTCACAGTCTCCCTCGGCATTTTAAATTAGCCCATAATCAGGACCATACTGTAGTTCTATGACCATCATGGGTCTTGAACACATTTCTCCTTGCAATCTGGGAGGTGATCGCTTCAAAGCACTTTGCCGGCGTGAGACATTCTGGATCCACCAGTTGGGTACCATAACCCCTGGTGGACTGAATGAGTGTTTGGATGTCAGCACACTTGTTTAGTCATATAGATACTTCTGTTCAGTTTCAAGTATCTGAATGTAGTGATTATGCTATGTGCAAAGTGATTCTTTATACTATCAGAACAAAGAGATAAAAATCACTTGTCTTAGCTACTGTAACTGCTTTTGCTGACTAAAACATTCTTGTTTTTTTAGTACCAAGCTGTATTTAGTCTGTACTACAGAAAGTTGCCATCTGCAAACATCTGTCTGAAATGTTAGGAACTTATCTTATCACTAACATTTCTAGGTTTCAAGTTGTCCCTGAAGTTACAAACTGAAAATAAGATCCCTTATAAGAAAAACAGCTTGAAATTTTTTAACTATTGAGTGCTGAATATATATATTGCTTTCCTACTTAATATAGAAAAATATATACATATAAAATAATATATCAATTTTCAGTTCACAGTTACAGGAACAGTACATCTTGCTGCATCTGTAGATGTGAGTATGTGAACATAGAATTACCTGTAACTAAATCCCACTACTTAAGTGTCCACTGCATGGTCTAACCATGGTATTTCCTGAACATAGGCCCATTATTAAGTCAGGTGTGCAAAGAGTGACATTGCACAAACTGACATTGTTTATAATGGAAGTATGAGACTTTAAAACCATAGCATACCCGTTATTCAAAATGTGTGTAAGATGTGTGTTTAAGATTCTCATTCAATAAACTTTGTGTTCCAATCAGCACTATTCTGATAATGAAGGCTACTAATGCCTGTAAGCAATAACATATACTGAGTAATAACATGGAGAAAGCAGAGATGTCGAACAAGCACATTCAGAGCAGGACTCAAATATGACTTCCTGATATTGTGTCGCATGATCTGGGGCTGGTAACTGGTTTAGCTGGCCAGCCAGGTAGCTAGAGCCTGTACGTCTCCCAAGGGGAGTGTAATGGGTGCTCACCACAAACAGGATGGCACTGCGAGGCTGAGGTGGGGATGTTAGTATGAACCGACCTCCAGCCGCGTGAGCGCATCCGGAGTGCAGAGTGATAGTCGTGTAGCCGGGTCAGGGTTGGAGAAGGTAGGGTAGTCGTAATACTCACCGTGGTCAGGGTTTGAAGAAGTCGGATGGTCGTAGAGGATAGCATTTGTCGAGGAGCGAAGATGGTAGAGGTCAGACGCAAGCCGAGATCGAGTTAGTCAGAAATCGGTTGTGGGGGCGGGACCTAATGCCGTAAATGTAGGTTTTGATTTTATTATTTTTTTATTACTTGGTTTTGCCTTATAGAGACAGTGTGCCTATTTGTTATATTTTGGAAAGTTAACCAATGCAGGTTTAAAGTCTAAAAACATACAGTTTTGACTCTTACTGACCCTACTGCGAGGCCGTACTGCCACAACAGTTAGACCATTTATGCACGACACTATGTAACAGGGAAAAACTGTATTACTCAATCTGCGCTGTGTATGCAGCAATGCTAGAAATGAAACATTATTATATGTGACTCATGACTTTCCTTTGTATGACTCTACTGATACAACCGCCGTTATTCAAGAGACCTGGCTATATTGATGACTCATGACTTTCCCTTGCATTCTCAGAACCCCCGCTCTGTGTGCACTGAGAGCTGCCCGCCTGGGTACAGAAAAGCTCATCAGGAAGGAAAGCCCAGATGCTGCTATGACTGTGTTCAATGCACAGAGGGGGAGATCTCCAACAGCACTGGTTAGTAACCCCTAACTCAGTCATATTCTGTTTTGCTGCCCATCAGCTAGTTTAGTAAACACTGCTAGAGCTGCTACTCAGAATAGCAAATGTTCTAATATAGAGATGGGCAAAGTAAGTTTGTGTGTGTGTGTGTGTGTGTGTCCAGATTGTGAATTCAGTCTGCGGATTGCTAAAATCCGGAATCCGGAGAACACGTTTGCAATGTTAAAAATACAGAAATCTGCCTTTTTGTGACTGATTAATGGAAATCCGCGGCTAAAAGGAGCTGGCCAATCTTTAACAGATTGAAATTTGACCGCAAAATTCAGCCATGTCTATTTCTTATCCTGGTGGGCCGGACATCAGTAGCTCACAAGCTACCTTAGACTTATCAACTCAATACTGTATAGTTCTTATTGAAATCCTTTGGGCTGACAGACAAATACACCACTGTCTACCATAGCCCCATTTTAAGCGTTATCCGCGGGACAGATCTTTAGTGATCTGGAAAAAAAAAGAGTCTGCCTTTTTTTTAAAAATCTCCACCAAAATCCGCAGCTGAAGGTAACTGGCTAGTCTACAGTGTATTCGAATTCCGGTCAATTTTCGCCGATGTCCAGTAACAGCAAGATTGAACGCCATGTTCTTTATCATGACTTTCGGCAAGAGAGTGCAGCATCATGAATCCTGCTTCATAACCAATTTACTCTGAGAAATCTGTCTGTATGGGCCTTATTCAGAGAAGGTTCATAAAAAAAATCGCCAGGGAATTTAAAATGACTGTTTTTTGGGGCGTTACTATCACGGTATTCAGAAAGGCTCGATTACCAGTTACTCCTGCTCTCGAGCTGACCGCGCACCGAGGTCTAAGATCACGCGACCGGGAGGCGAACAGCACAGAAGGGAGAACTAAGGGACATTACATCCGCCACACAGAGGAGACGCCACGAGCCGGTTGATACACACGAGAGGGGATACTCTCTGACTTATCCACTGCCTAATACTATCTCACGTCTGGTAAGCGGTCACTTCAGCTTCAGCAGCAGCATTTCTAGCAGACCTAATTTCTGTTTTAACTATGGTTATGTCCTAATATATTGTTTTAATATTAAATGTGTTTTATTTACCTGTTGTTTTCTCCCAGCTCTCTGTTTAACCTTGTTTTAGTTATATGTTTTTTTGTATATTTGGTTTTCTGCATTGATTCAGTGCCAATTGCTTAACAATATTACGCTATATGTGTTTTAATTTTGTTTCTACATATATGCAAATCCTCTTCGTTTGGAGCACATCCCTACACCTGATCCAGCACCTGATCCGGGTTGTATATATTCTTTTATTTATTTTCTGGGGTTATGTGCGGGGCCCCATAGATATAATATTTCATGTCACATGTTTTCTCTGACCTGGGGGTCAGTGTTATATCATAGGCAGCCGCCACTCTACACTTAATTTAGTATAATTATTAGCACCCTTGAATTTTAGCGCTACCTTCCCTGTTTTTCGTTCAGCGCAGTGAGAGGTGCCACAATGGTAGAAAAATTACGTATAAACTTACGATAGTAATTGGCGAACCCTAAAAATCGTTGTATGGTCTTGAGAGAATTGGGTCTTGGCCACTCAGTAACTGCTTGAAGTTTACCGGAATCCATCATAAAACATTCATTGGAAATTATGTACCCCAGGAACGGAGTAGAGGTCTGATGAAAGGTGCATTTCTCCAGCTTGGCGTACAAATGGTGTTCACGGAGACGGGAAAGGACGTAGGAGGTGTGGCGTATATGGTCCTGGAGATCTTTGGAAAAAATCAGGATATCATCCAAGTATACTTTTACAAAAATATTGAGTACCTTTTACGAAAGACGTAGTTGATGAAAACTTGGAAGACAGCGGGAGCATTACATACGCCGAAAGGCATTACAAGCTACTCGTAGTGTCCGCTACGCGTGTTGAAGGATGTCTTCCATTCATCCCCCTTCCTGATGCGCACCAGCTTATAGGCACCTCGTAGATCCAACTTGGAAAAAATCTTGGCCCCCTGTAATTTATCGAACAGTTTGGTAATAAGGGGAAGGGGGTAATGATTTTTAATAGTTATGTGGTTCAAACCCCTGTAGTCAATGCAATGACCCGTCCTTTTTCTTGACGAAGAAAAACCCCGCCCATGCTGCAGAATTGGAGTGACGAATATAGCCTTTCTTGAGATTTTCCTGGATATATTCATCCATAGCATGAGATTCTGGTAACGACAAGGGGTAGGTCTTTGACTTGGGTAGAGAGTAACCTGGAACCAGATCGATCGGACAATCGTAAGTCATGTGTGGCGGCAAAAGGTCTGACTGTACCTTATTGAAAACGTCCCGGAATTGGAGGTAAACAGAAGGTAGAATAACCTCAGGAACAGAGGTATTGGCCAGCAGTTGATGACTCTCGCCTGACCTCGGCCTCCAGGAGATGGGAGCAGAGGAAGTCCAGTCAATGAGAGGATTGTTAAGCTGTAGCCAAGGAAGACCAAGGGTGATGGGTATCCCAGGAGCATGAATGGCATCGAGAACTAAGATCTCCTTGTGCAGATGTGAGGACAGAAGCAAGGGGACCATCTCTAAGGAGATGTGTACCGGGGTAAGAGGACGTCCATCGATACCGACGAGTGCCATGGGAACTTTATTTCTCACGAGCGGTATGTGGTTTAGCCTGGCGAATTCAAGGTCCACGAAGTTTTCTCCAGCTCCTGAGTCAATGAAAGCGGCGGTAGAAGTCTGGAACTTATCACCTGAAAGGGAGACTGGAAACTTACGTTTCTTAGGGAGTTCACCTTTATGAAGGAGCCGTGGAGACATTTCACCCAGAGAGAGCCCCTCTGTACTCACTGGGTATTCCTGTTTCCCGGACACAGTGGACACTCCTGAACCAGATGCTCCATGGATCCGCAGTAAAAACACAATCCCCCGGCGTGGCGGAACTGCCGTATCGGTGTGCGGATGCGTTGCACCCCCAATTGCATTGGCTCTGGCAATTCCAGTGCAGGACGAAGAGGTGTGGTAGCACTTGGGAGCGCAGGAGTGGTGCTGGGAGTACTGGAAAAAGGAACTTGAAAGTTATGAAAGCGAGTGCGCTGACGCTCTGAGCGGCGTACCTGGATACGTTGATCCACTCGGATGGCCAAATCAATAAGGACCTCCAATTGATCCGGCCTGGATTGGAGAGAGTAAATCCTTGATGGGATCTGCCAGACCTTGCCAGAATACGGAGACAAGAGCCTCTTGTCCCCAGTTAGTCTCGGCTGCTAGAGTCCGGAATTCCACAGCATACTGGGTCACCATTCGCCGTCCCTGAGTGATCTGGAGAAGAGAAACAGATGCCATCTCCCGACGAGCGGGGGAATCGACTACTTGTTGGAAATTGGCTTTAAATGCCGGTTAATCTTGGGTAAGGTCAGAACGTCGCTCCCAAACCGGGGAAGCCCAAGCCAGGGTGCTGCCAGTGAGGAGGTTAAAAATGTAGGCTACCTTCTTGTGACCAGTATTGTAGAGATGGGGGGCCATTGCGAACTGCACCTCACACTGGTTTAGGAATCCCCTACATTCTTGAGGTTCACCTGCATAAGGCTTGGGGGGAGGAATCCTTACATCTGAGCTGCTAACTGCGCTTGCGGAGTGGGGGTTTACAACTGGCGAGGTCGCAGTCGGTACTCGGGATGAGAGTACTGCGACCTGGCATATGAGTGCCACAATTTGATCCGCCATGGCCTGGTTTTGCTGAAGCAGATTAGAGAGAAACTGTTTTAGTTCGGTCTGGTCTGCGTCTTGTGGGCTCGACATAATGTTACGCCGGTGCTGCCCGCAGACCAGACCTGTCCCCTGAGCTGAAGGGGGAAGTGGAAATACACGCACCCGCAGCAAAGGGAGCGTGTCCGGAGTGTCGTGTTAAGTGTTGCCAGGCCAGGTGTAGTAATGTAGACAATACTTGCCGGTACCAGTTGAAGAGATAGAGTGAAGAATGCCTTGCTGAGGTCAGGGAGTGGAGAGTGGAGGTAGGTTGTAGTCCAAGCCGTGTTCAAGGGGTAACCAGAGTGTGCGTTGTCCAAGAAGTGCAGGGATCGAGAGCCAGAGGAGGTAGTCGCACGAGCCGTGTCAGAACCTGAGAAAACACAAAGAGAATCCAGGAGTACTTCCATACAGAGACTATGTTGAGCAAAGACTGAGAGCTGAGAGGAGCTAGATAAAGCAGAGAGATCCAATCAGGAATGGAGGCGGGACAGGAAGAGCTACAGGGAGACACTGCAGATTGGTGCAGGCATAACAAGCCAGGAGAGTCTTGTTGGTAACCTAAGTATGCCCGTGCGGTGTGCGGGGCGGAGCCTGAGGTCCGAGGGAAGGAAGAAGAGTGTGCAGAATGAGCGCGCTCCGTAACGTGTGTACGCGCGTGGATCGCGCCAGAGGAGGGTGCAGGTGTACACGCGGGAGGACGTGGGCGCGCCCGGCGCTGAGCAGAGGAATCTCTGAGGGGAGTGATCCCACGACGGCGGCAGGGGCGGGGAGCCGCAGAGACCGGTAAGGTAGGGTTGAGTTGTTTGTCCAGGGGCTCCCTGTGAGAAGAGAGTGCTCTGTGTGTGGGAGCGCGGAAAACGCCGGTTCCTGACACATGGATAGAAAGAGGATGTGTGAGGATGATTTGTAGGGGTGTTTTTTAGTGCAGTGGATATAGCTGTGTGGTGTCAGAGGGCGAAGGTAAGAAAGGAGGTTGTGTGAACAGAGAAGTGATGAAGCAAAGAGAGATGGAGATATATGAATAGAGAGAGATATTCTGAGGCTGGTAAAAAGAAGTGCATAATTTGAGAAGAAGTGAAGTCACAGCAAATATAAATGGTAAAGGCAGCATCACAGCAGTAATGATTTAGTCTGATATAGATGATATCCTCCTTTCCAGCGCTGTTCAAATGCAGGAATCAGGGACCGATGGGGGTGTCCACTTCTTCTTCACTTCTTTTGAACTTGAGTTGTTCAGTAGTCCTGCCACTTATAATGTGCACTTGGATATGTGCTGCATGCAGACTAAAGCTGTTCTACCTGGGTTTATATGGGCCTAAACAGTCACCTGACAATTAGGTTCTGTCTGCTTAATTAGCACATCTGAGGCACATTCAAACAGATGGTTTTCGACACAGGTTGTTCCCTGCCTAGGTGGCAACACTTAATTTGATTAGGGGTAGACAGAAAACAGCATTCAAATATGTTTTTTACCTAGCATTGTCACTTGCATATACTATAATACACACAGCAAAGGCTTCAATGAGAGGATTTAGAGATGTTTTTTACCTAGCATTGTCACTTGCATATACTATAATACACACAGCAAAGGCTTCAATGAGAGGATTTAGAGATGGTTTTTACCTGAGGAGAGAAGAAGGATAAGTTCCACTATTATAATGTGCCACTTGGATATGTGCTGCATATTCTTTGCTTCTGCCTCTTTGCATACTGAGCCCACCCACTGCCCAGGCTCCACAGAGTCTGGGATCTGGCAAATGATTGCCGGATAGCCTTGTGTTAGCCCAGGATGTGGGTACAGGTTATCAATATATATACCTATTAAAAATATAACCATTTAATAAAATATATTGTGTCCTGTCTTCTGTGTGCTAAAATATGTACATTCTATTCTGGCGTCAAACATGGAGTGAGTGTATAATTCACCTACATTAACTATCCTCATTATTGGCACATTTCAGAAAAATAACTTTAAAAGCTGGAGCATCCCCCTGAACCCCAACACTAGGTTCACGGCACCTGGGTATGATCTGGGTACCTGTGCTATACTGGGGAACCCCTAGTACACTAGGGACTCTGTGTATAGCTGCAGATACAGTTTAACCCCTTCATACCCATTTACAGTACCTTGTCTATATGATGCTGCAGCAGGGATCCTGGCGGCAAGTCGTAAAAGACCCTTCAGAGTCAGAGTTTGGCGTAGCAATGTGCTTGGCTGTATCCAAGAATTTCACTCATGAGAATATGGCTAATGAATAAATCTATGCTCGGAACGAAATTCACAAAAATACCTCTTTAGGAGCACTTTTCCTTTACCAGTAGTTACTCACAAATGTCCTGGAACTGATTTCGGCATGCAATGCCAGACGAGACTGCTACATTCTCAAAAGTGGGACGTAGAAACTTTTCTGAGTTCAAAATCCTTGAAGCCGGCTTGCATCTATTCAGTCCAGAGCATCTTTGAATTTGCTGCTGTTGGTTTGGTGCTTGGAATCTGCGCTCCGGATTGGCTGCAAGCTCTCATTCACTAACTTGTGCAGACTATCAGAGCATGGGAATTCTCCTGCCAGCCAATCACCGATTTGCCGGTATTGTAAAGCCAGGAGGGCACCTTTTCTCAGTCTGTAAAGGGGCATGCGCCAACCTGACACCTCTGCCTTTTTGCATACTTAGCCCACCCATTGCCAGGCTCCAAAGAATCTGGGTTCTGGCAACTGGTTGCCAGATAGCCTTGTGTTAGCCCAGGATGTAGTTACTCACGCAGAACTGCAGTACCCCTCCTGTTCTAACACCTTGGCATCCCAGAGGCGCAAAGCTTGGTAGCCATCTGGGTTTTCTTGAATCCATGACTTGGAAATCCCTCAGTTCATATACAGGTTATCAATATATATACCTATTAAAATATAACCATTTAATAAAATATATTGTGTCCTATCTTCTGTGTGCTAAAATATGTACATTCCTATTCTCTTGTCAGGGATGGAGTGAGTTTATAAATCACCTACATTCACTAGCCTCATTCTTAGCACACTTTAGAAAAATAACCCCTGCTACATTAGGGACTCTGTGTATAGCTGCAGATATAGTTTATCCCCTTCATACCCATTTACCTTGTCTGGATGATGCTGCAGCAGGGATCCTGGCAGTGAGTTCTAATAGTGCTTTCAGAGTCAGAGTTTGCCAGAGTAATGTGCTTGGCTGTATTCGAGAACCTCATTCAATTCCCGGATACAAGCTTTGGGGTATCCCATTACTCTGGAACCCTGATACATAGACACATTCTGAAAAGACTTTCTCCAACAAACCTACCCTGAAACTTACAGCCTAGAAATCGCCCAATCCCAGAACCCTAGTAAAGGCAAAAGACAAATAGATCTTTAATGTCACAAAAGTTCCACACAGTCTCAGCAATGCATTTTTGACATCTGGGTCCCAGAGCTGACCCTCTAGGACCCCAATACACGGGTCAGGGTTAACCACGTGGGCTTAACCTTAATGTATGAGCCTGGTTAAGTCCTTCACCATCACATCAGGTGGTTCCCATTGGTGTCTGGGGGCCCACAGATGAATTCCATGGGTGTCTGGGGGCCCCCAGGTTGTTCCCACAGGTGTTTGGGGGTCCTTAGTTGGTTTCTGTGGGTGTCAGGGGTCCTCGGGTGGTCCCTTTTGGTATCCGGGGGTCCTCGGTGGTCCCCATGGATGTCCAGGGATACTCGGGTGGTGCCTGCAGGTCAATCCTGTTGAAAAAAAAATAAATGTGCATACATTTAAAAAAGTACACCTCCCTCCCACCCCCCCCCCCCAAAACATACAGTACAGTAATGGTCAAAATAACTATTATCCACATATGGATAATAGCTCATTTGCCGATTATTAAATCAAACATGTGGCTGCCAGCATAAATTACAGTAAGTAAATAAACCTTTCGACTTACCCTTGCGATTATGAAGGGCATCCTCGTCAGCATACTTCAGGGACATGTCCTCCGTTGACAGAAATAATGCATGACATAAAGCAATCTAATGGCCCCTTACCCCTTAATCACGTTAGATGTTAATAACCACTATAGTAATTAAAGGGTTAACCCACCCTTCCCCACTACCCACCCTGGAGTCCTAACCACCCACCCCGGGCCCACTACATGCACCCTGTATTCATTGATTGGCATAGTGGTACTTCATACTTATATAATATGGGCATGATAAGCCACTATAGCACTCAATGGTCACCTAATTAAAAAGCATAATTCCAAGAAAACAAACAATAATCAAACATGTACACAAGCACATTTACACCACAATTCAAGAAATACAAACACTAGCCAACAAATGAAGTAAATAAAAGCAGTAACCAAAAAACAATTATTTCATTTTATCCAGTAGCCAATAAATCAATTAATTAAGAAAACCACTCTGCAACACATCAATTGAAAGCAAGAGCCAACACACAAAATATTTAATTAAAAACACTAAACTATCGGAAACAATAATAAAACCAAGCCTTGAAAATGACAAACAATTTTCAGTATTCCAAACAATAAACTGAAATAAAAAAAATAACACTCAATAGAAAGCAAGAATTTGCCCAAAAATGCATTGGCTATCACTGTATTAATGTTTACCCTAAACGGACACAAATTAATACATTAGCAGTAAAAGGCAACAAAAAAAACTTTAAAAGAAAGAAATTCAATAAAAATCCTGAAAAAAGATAATTACTGTACATACATTCAAAATTTGTCTTACAATACCTTTAGAAGTCTTCACCCTCAGAATTCTGGCGTATCAGGAAGCTCTCAACCAAAGACATCATCGCCGCCATCCTCGGTGACAATCAGCATCAGGTTAAAAAAAAATCTTTTTTCCATCTTCTTTAATTGTTTTCTGCCATCTTGAATCTTCTTTCCGTCTAATCCATTCCCCATGTTAAATCCAAAATGGATGTTGACTCATCGGCATATTAAGCTAAAATGAGACGAAACAGGCCTTACATAAGGCCTGTGACGTCACATTTTATGGTCAGATGGTACAGGTCCAATCCGATTGGACGTTGTATCATGTTACAAGCTTTTTTAATTTACTTTAATATTTTTATGGATGTGACATACAGTAATCCCTTAAAGTGATGTCACATCCTTTGTTAAAAAATGGAACATATCACATGGTACAGAAACCAAAGGTATTGTCTTCGATCCCATTATGATAAGTACCATGTGATATCAGTCATGTGGTTTTAAGGATGTGAACACCTTGGAGATGACGTTATACTCTTATTTTTTTTTAAAGCCTATCACATGATACAGCATCCAATCGGATTGAACCTGTGCCATCTGACCCTAAAATGTGATGTCACAAGCCTTATTCAGTATAAGGCCTGTTCAGTCTCATTTTAGCTTAAGATGCCGACGAGTCAACATACGTTTTGGATTTACCATGGGGTACATTAGATTACAAAGAAAGAAGATGGAAGAAAAGAAGGAAATAAGAAAAGAAGATGGAAGAAAGAAGATTTTTTTAATGGATGCTGATCATCACGGAGATGAAAGCAGGGGATGTCGCAGGTTGAGATCTTCCTGATACAGCTGGATTCGGAGGGCGAAGAATTCTAAATGTAAGATAAATCTTGAATGTACTGCTGCGGCTCATCTGAGTCTAACACATCGCAGGTTTTTCCCTGGCTTTTTCCTGGACTGCGACGCACTTCACCGAGAGCATGCCGCGTTCATTTTGCATTCTCAGCCACGGGTCATGCGCGGTTGACGCGCGGTTGATGCGTTTATTGAGAATGGTTCGGATTTAATAGGTTGCAATTCTTCGCGTGTCCGCCAGATGGCAGATATTCATGAATTGTAATGCGCATGCGCTTCAGTAATGTGTCGACTTGCAGGTGTTTCGTTTAAAAAAGATACCACAGTGTGCTATAGTAACTTGGCCTTGAGACTGAAGGAAGAAGTTGCAAAAATGTATCAATTTAGGCTTTTCATATTAAAGAAAGACAAAGACCAGTTTCGGTTACAGTATTCTCCAGAGACCCGCCGCCCGCCATGAGTGTTCAAGTGCAGCCCGTTTTCCAAAAACCCGACAGAAGTTACGCGTATTTGATATGGGCCGCGATTAATGCAACAGATGATAAGATGGCAACAGTTGTTCAAATTTATCAGTATTTTATCGAAAACTATGACTTTTACAAATTTTCACCAGCTCCTCATACTGGAAGCGTGCAATAAGGAAAAGGTTATGTAGCGATCCCTGTTTTTATCGTATTGAGCCACAATTTGTTGGAGGGCATTGGTGTGTATCACAGGCTTTTTCCTGTATCTATGATCATGCAGACGGCAAAAGGCGAAGGGTTGTGTTAAAACCAACTAAGAAACGACAATCGCCGCCAAGCAATGCACCAGCTCCGTCTTCCAATAACGGTCCCACCGTCAGTGACAACCCTGAGCCTGAGCCGGATTTTGCGTGCAGTTTTGTCAAGCTTGCATGTACCTAAGCAATTTCCAGCCTCATCAGCTGACTACAGGTGGACTAGTCCCGCTGCAAACTATCGACGTGGATGATCAAGAACACTGGACTGGCAGTGGACCGGCACAGGCGCCAGCTGAATGGGAAATTCTATGGTGAGTATTGTTGCCGTATTATTTTCTGTGTTTTTTTTATTTTGACAATACAGTATCAATATCGGTGCAATTTGAAAGTCAAGCGATTCTCCTGTAAGCAATATCATTGGCTGAGCGGCTTCTACAGTACTGTACTGCAGATACTGAACAATTGGTGGAACGCTAGGCGCATGCACATTGGAACCTTCTTGAAACGTATATGCGTGTCATTACATCGACGGTAGGCGCATGCGCATGTGAACAGGAGACGCCCCCTGAGATAATTATTGGTGGGACTGGCTGGGAACTTCTTTAGGGGGCTGACCATTACAGTAAAACCTTTCTTTTTGTTTTTCCTCAGAAAAGAAAACGGCTAATGGAAGGATTTCGATGGATAATATCGCTTTGTGTAACAATGCCTGCACATTGCTGAATCGGATTTAAAAACCCATGTACCGGAATCTACAGTTTAGTGGCCATTGTTATTAACTAGGATAGAATACTGTACCTGAAACAGTATGCTGATGTTTTCCGGCCGTACAGTATACAATACTTTTTTATATAGAGTATACTGTGTAATTAACCCGAAAAAATAAAAACGTTGCATTTATTCTACATGTATTACAGTGCCAGTACATACAGTGCTGTACAGTATGTGTCTTCTATTTTTTTTTAATACTCTTATACTGAGCATGCCTACAGTATACAGTGCAGTATGCCTTGGCATTCTAGAAACACTGTATTTTGTTACAGTAGCAAAGGAGCAAATGGAACAATGTAAAACAAATCAACATGTTCTTTTTTTTTTTTTTTATAACTTTGGTTTTATTGGGTGAAATACATCTTACATGGTAACACTCTCCATTATCTCCAAATAAATCACCATAATAAAAGCTTTCATTTTTGTTTTATACAAACCTTCCAAAATTTTGACGAACTAGACTCACAAGACGAACAGGGGGGGAAGACATGCCCAATGGATACTGGGGCAGGGAGGGGGAGGAAGGGAGGGCTGGGGAAGGGAGAGGAGGGGGGGACGCTCCGTGAACGATCCAAACTGCCGCCGTCAGGTGGGCTTCCGCATACTATGCTTCTTTTGCTCCCCCTGAGACCCCACCGGTCGCCTTCACCTCCATATATCTCCCATGGCCTGAGTCTCACACCTGCTCTGGGCCTACGGTCACTAAGCTGTCAAGGATCCCGTTCATTACCGGAGAATGCATTTACCGGTAATCATTGCAGAATTGTGGTGATATCTATTCCCGGGATGTCTGTCTGTGCCAACCAAGGCTCCCAGACTTTTAGAAAATTTGAGCCGGTGTCGTTGACCAGACTCGTCAACTGTTCCATCCGGCACACAAACCAAATTCTGTTTCTAATCTTCGGGAGAATTGGAATCTCTGTTTGTTTCCATACTGCTGTGATCTCGCATCTGGTGGCAGAGGCCAGATGTGCTATTAATTTATGTGTGGCGTTTGAAAGTCCCTCGACTTGTCTGCCTAATAGGAATAGCCACGGGTCTAAGGGGATCTCCACATCCAATAGTCTTTGGAGCCAATCCTTAATTTCCTCCCAAAGGGGGGTTATCTTTGCGCAAGACCACAGCATATGAAACAGGTCCGCTCTCTCCCCGCACTGTTTGGGGCAGAGCGGGGAGTAGCCTTTGACAAATTTAGATAATTTAGCGGGCGTATAATACCACCTCATCAGGACCTTATATGCATTCTCCTTTAATGTGGTACAGATGGAGCTTTTGGCCGCCATCTGCAGGATCCTGTCCCAGTCTTCGTCCTCTAAAGTCCCACCTAGGTCTGCCTCCCACTGTCTCATGTATGAAAGTCTGGGTTGATCGTCCGTCTCCGGGCACACTACTTCCCTGTACATTCTAGACGTTAGTCCCCTTGTGTCCGTATCTCTTGAACAGAGCTGCTCAAAATTTGTTCTCCGAGGCCGAATAGGGGCTTCATTGTAGAAGGCCCTAATCTGGAGGTATCTAAAAAATTCCGTGTTAGGCAAATTTTTCTCTTCTCTAATATGATCAAATGTTTTTATGTGTAGTCTGCCCTCCAGATCTTTCAGACGGAGATATCCTGCTTGGATCCATTTTGAAAAGATCGTACTATCCATCCCTGGAGCAAAGTTTGGGTTCCCCCAGATAGGGGTCATTAGAGAGTGTAGGGACGTGAGATGGCATTTGAGCTTAACTGCGTCCCAGACCTTCAAGGAGCTAGCCATGGTCTGCAGAGGTGTCTGCATTACGGCCCGACTCTTACAGGGCAGCCAAATTAGATTCTTAATATCTATTGGTGAGCAACATTCTTTTTCTAATGCTACCCACCGGCGAAGATTCGGGTCTGTGTGCCACTGCACAATCTGGCTCAGTTGCGCTGCTTTGTAGTAGGCGAACAGACATGGCACCCCCAACCCTCCTCTCAAGGTCAGCCTCCTCAAGATTGCTCTATTAATTCTCGGGTTTTTCCTATTCCAGATAAATTTTGTTATCAGGGACTGTAGCGAGAGGATATCTTCTCTTACCAGGGGGATCGGGAGGGCCTGGAAAAGGTACAGCACCCGTGGCAGGAGATTCATCTTAACACTGTGTATGCGGCCTATCCACGAGATACTGCACTCCGCCCATTTCCCGATATCCTCACGAAGAGTCCGAAACAACCTGGGATAGTTAGCTTTGTACAAAGCCTTATATTCTTTTGTGATGTATACCCCTAAATATTTGATCATAGAGGGTTGCCACTTAAAATTGAAATTTAGAGCGATTAATTTTTCTACTTGTTTGGGTAAATTTATATTGAGGGCTTCCGATTTGGCCTGATTAATTTTGAACCCTGAAATTTGTCTAAAGGTCCCCAGAATAGAGAAGACGTTGGGCAGGGAGGTGAGAGGTTGTGACAATGTCAGGATCACATCATCTGCGTAGAGCGCCACTTTGTGTGATTGCCCTTTTACAGTTAGTCCCGTAATATCCGGGTTGTTTCTGATATGTGCCGCCAAGGGTTCCACGCATAGGGCGAACAACAAGGGGGACAACGGGCATCCCTGGCGCGTGCCGCTCTTAATTAGGAATTGCTCGGAGGAGAAACCCTGATGCCTTACCCGTGCCGCTGGCCCCTCATAGAGTGCCATAATGGCCTCCAAGAGGCGTCCCTCAAAGCCGAATGCTCCAAGCGTCTTCCTCAGATAGGGCCAATCTATTCTATCGAAGGCTTTTTCAGCGTCCAGACTTAATACCATTGACTGGATGTTTTGTTTCTGTGCCAAATCTATCAGATCTATTATCCGTCTGGTATTGTCTGCCGCTTGCCTTCCTCCGATAAACCCGACCTGATCCGGATGAACTAACCTGGGCAGGACGGTACCCACTCTATTGGCTAGTAATTTGGAGAAAATTTTGATATCCGTGTTAATCAATGAGATGGGCCGGTAGCTCTTGCAGTCTGCCGGGTCCTTGCCAGGTTTATGGATCAGGGAGATTGACGCCTGCAGCATCTGGGCTGGGAATGAGGCCCCATGTAGTATAGAGTTAAAGAGCTTCAATAGGTGTGGGGCTAATTTTTTCAAATATTTTTTATAGTATAAGTTGGAGAAGCCATCTGGCCCGGGCGCCTTGGCCGGTTTAAGTGACTTTACAACTTCCGTTAACTCTTCTAAAGAGAAGTCCGACTGTAACGCTTCTTTCTCCACCCTGCTCAGTGTCGGCAATTTGGCTTCTTTTAAGAATTCCCCTAGATTATCCCTCGTCTTTTGATTGTGTATGACCTTACCTCCATCGTACAGTGTCTCGTAGTAGTTTTTGAATTCCGCCACGATCCGCTCAGGATTGGAAGTGAGGTCTCCCCCTTGTGTGCGTATAGTTTGTATATGGTAATTAGGGATTTTGTTTCTCAGTTTGTTTGCCAATAGGGTGTCCGGTTTGTTCGCCTTTTCAAAGTACCTACGCCTGGACCAGCTCATCTCCATTTCTGCCTGGGAGGCTAGTTTGATGTTCAATTGCTGTTTGATATCTGCTAATGCTCGCAGCGTGTCCGCGTTTCTATATAGTTTATGCGCCTTTGATAGGGACGCCAGCTTGTCCTGTAGGACCTTGATTTGCTTCTCTTGATCCCTCCTGCGCCTAGCAGCCAGGCACATGAGGGATCCTCTGAGCGTTGCCTTATGGGCCTCCCACAGGGTAGTGTTGGACGAGACACTCCCTACGTTCTCAGCAAAGAAGTCTGTGATTCTGTCTCCTATCTCTCTCTGTATGTCTGGGATTTTGAGCAATAATTCATTAAGCCTCCAATTTGCTCCAGGTCTGGCCCGCAGATCTAGTGAGCACCGCAGCTCAATGGGTGCGTGGTCGGACCACGAAATATCGTGGATCCCTGAGTGGGAGACCACCGGAACCAATCTATTGGATACAAGGAAGTAGTCCAGCCGGCTGTATCGGTTGTGGGGGTGAGAGAAAAAGGTGTAGTCTCTACTGCTGGGGTGTTGTTCCCGCCATATGTCTACTAATTGGCAATCTTTTAACCCCTGTGTGATTTGCCGAATGTCCATCTTAGGGGGGGCATCTGTAGGCGTGCATCTGTCCAATTTGGGATTTAGGGTCCTGTTTAGGTCACCTGCTATTATCATCTTTCCCTTAGCCTCCCTGTGGAGCTTTCTAAAGAAGAGGGAGAAGAAATCCGCCAAGGCTTCGCAAGGTGCATAGACCGATGCTAACGTAAGCGGGTTTCCTTGTAGTGACCCCACTAAGATTAAGAATCTGCCCTCTCTATCTACAACCTTCTTTTCAACTAGAAAATCTAACCTGTTATGTATAGCTATTGCAACCCCTCTTTTTTTAACTTGAGCGGATGCCATGTGTATTACTCTGAAATCTTTGTCCCAGAATTTTGGGTAACTATCTCTAGAGAAATGCGTTTCCTGGAGAAACAGTATATCGGCCCTGAGACGTTTGTAGTCCCGCAAGGCCAGCTTGCGTTTTGCTGGGCCGTTGAACCCCTTCACATTGTGAGATATGCATCTGACCTCATTACTCATAGTGTTTTATTGATGACCTGATTCTGTCGGTGACTTCTTGCGCCCTTCGGGGCCCTCTGGGAGGTGCATGGATTTCAGTTTCAGCAACTCTCTTTGCGGAGCGTCTCCTCATCTGCCTCTTGATGGGTGGGTAGGGTACGCGAAAAGGGAGAGTGGTACAAAGGGAAAAAACATTAGGAGAGGATACATACAAATCAAAACACTCAAACATATAAACGGTTATACACATGTAACTGATACCGGAACCAGGCCTTCCCTGACCTACTTCCCGCATCACTGCCTTTCGGATTGAGGACCTGGCGAGTCCCGGACCCTGCCCCCTTCCCTCTCTCCGAAGGTCTTTAGGTGGTTCTGGGAGACCCCCCCCCATCACCCCCTGCTTGAGGCTTATGCCGACTTCGGGGTAGACCAGCCGGTTCCCACCCCGTGTCCGCGCATCTCATACACCCTAAATGGTAAATGGGGATATATCCCCTAACTTGTTAACTGCACAACTTGGCCTAATGTGACTGTGTTTGCCAATCCAACTTTTAAGAATCAATTCTCTATCCTGTTGCCCCTTGCCTCTCTCTCCGAGTCACCAACCATGTTCTTCAGATTCCCAGCTTACTATACTTAACCCTGCTTCGCTCTACCCATGCTACCTCTCTCCTATCTGCTTACATCCCCCCACCTGCTTCCAACTTTCCCTAGCCTGCACATCCTCATTCTCCTCCCCTGCGACCTCTCCGCCCCCCATCTCTTGCTCTCTTCTCTGTCTCTGATACCTTTATTTTTAATTCTCACTCTTATATTCCCTCACTCTGCCATTCCCCCTCGCCTACTTACGTACACCCTCTTTTTTCTCCTTCCTATTATTTTAGCCTTCCTTGCTCCCATATCTAGTCTAAAACCTACTTCCCTGAGCCCCTCTCGGCTACCTCCTGTTGTTACTATATCTGAAGCTCCCTTCTTCTACAATCTAGTCGGCTCTCCGCTTAATGTACCCCCTTTCCCAAGGCCTTCAAGTCCCTTATATCGTATCTTCCTTCCTGTTCCGAGTGGGAGACTTCCGCGGTATTCTGCAGATCTTTCGCGCCTTCCGGTGCGGTGCGTCTCTGTCTGATGACGTCATCTAAATCCTTTGCCACCTCCAAGATGGCGCCCGTCGCTGTGCATCCGCCCTCGGCTGTCAGCTGGTTTCCTGTTTCCTATGACCGGACGCCATTTTGAGGAGTGCTCCGCCATGAGGAGGAGGTGTGGCGCGCTGCTTCTTCCCGCCTTAGGAGAGCCGCTGCCGTCTGCGTCTCACGCTGGAACTCACCATGCTCCGGCCTCAGCGCCATCTTTTGCTGAATGGAGGTAAGTCCGTTTACTTTTTGCAGGGATTGAGCTGCCCATCCGTTTACCCTGGGTCGGTCACCCCCCGTTCCAGGGTGGATGTGATCTTCTTGCTTCCCCCCTGGCCGTGCCATTTGGTGAGGGTGCGTCTGTATGACCCGTCCGGGTCAGAGGCATAACTGGGCGACATTAGGCTGATGAATGGCCGGTTTACCCACCCCTCCGGTTAGTGTGTCCAGTGGGCAGGTAGATAACAAGCAGTGGGGCTAGATAGTTTGTAACAGCATGATAACTTTAAAACTGCGCAACTGTGCGCTAATGTGGGAGGACCGGTGCCATATTTCAGCGCTTCCCTTTTGTCCGAGGGGATCCAGGCCCTCCACTCCACTCCGGCTCCAGCACTTCTGCCTCCTCCGGTGGGGGTGCCGGGGCACCTTTGAGGCCCAGTTTGCTTAAGAATTCCGGGCCGTCTGCGGGGTCTTTTATGTGGAGTGCCCTCCCGTTCCTGGTTACCTGCAACCCGAACGGAAAGGTCCACCTGTACCGCACATTCTGCTCCCTGAGGGCCCTTGTAATGGGGAACAGGCCGCGGCGCCTGAGAAGCGTGGCTGGGGATAGATCTTGGAAGATCAGCATCCTGTTCCCCTCAAAGTCCACAGATGGCAGGGGCCTCGTCAGTCGTAGGATAGCTTCCTTCGTGGTGAAGTAGTGTAACCTAATTATAATGTCTCTGGGCTGCTCGTTATGTACTGGACGAGCCCGGAGGGCTCTGTGGCATCTGTCCATTGCCCGGGCCTCCTTGTTTAGGTCGGGGAGAAGGGTCTCAATCCAGCGGGTGACAAAGTCATTGCAATCCTCTATCCCCTCTGAGACTCCCCGGATCCGTAGATTGTTCCTTCTATCCCGGTTCTCAGCATCTTCCTGTCTCTCCCGCAGCTCGTCGATTTGTTTCTGTAAGTCCCCCGATTTTTTGTCTGTCCTTTGTACTGCCTTTATGGTCTGGTCCACCTTCCGTTCCAAGTCATCAGTTCTGGTGCCCAGCTTCCCCACATCCCGTTTAATTTCTTTTATGTCCGCTTGCAGGAGCGATTTAAGGTCATTATATAACCTCTCAAAATCGCACCTTCTGACTGGTAATAGTGCTTGGTCGCTGGGGGAGTCGTCCTCACCTTCCGTTTCATTATCTGTGCCGGGGTTTAAAGTTGGCGCCATTTCCTCCCTGCTCCCGCTTGTGCTAGCGCCGCCAAAGTAATTCCTTACATCGACCGTTTTCGTTTTTTTCTGCGCCCCCGGTTTCTTCGGTGCCATCCTGGGATGTTCAGACAGGCTGCTGACACTGATTATTGTAAAGATCTTTATTATTTGGGTGTTTTTAAATTGTTTTATGTGTCGCGCGGCACGGAGCTAGATTCCTATGCTGCCATCTCCGTTGCCGTCGCGCATGCGCCTCAACATGTTCTTTTATTGGTGGAGTAAGTACAAAAACATTTATTTACAAATACTGTGCAATGTAGAAACATTTTAAGTGCACAGCAATTCAAAACATCAACAGGTGTATGGTTTACTGCTACAGTTGTGAAAACATTTATGTATAGAAAGTAAAAACATTTACAGCCAGTCAGTATGGTTTACAGTCACATGTTTTAAAAACAAATTCTTTATTCATAAAATATACAAAACGCAACATCTCCTTTATTAAAGAACGGCAAGTCAAAACATATACAGTGGGATGGTGTGCAAAACAGTCTGCACCAGTACAGTCCTCGAGGGCAGCAGACAGGCCCGGTTTTCAGGGCAACCTTGAAAACTGTGCCTGTTTGCGGCCCTCAGGGACTGGTATTGTGCAGGTTCATTAGGTCCTGTGTGTTACAAGTTACAACATTTCTGTATAAATACAAGTTTAAAAACACACAACAACATCTCCGTTTTTAAAGTACAGCAAGTCAAAACATGGACAATACAGTTCAGCACTACAGTATGGTGTTACAGTTCACGTGATTAAACCAGAAAGTCTTCCACATTGTCCGTCCATGGCCGACTCCTTGCATGGCGCAAAATGCCATTAATGCAGTCTCGAACGCCTCTCATTTCAGGATCTATAACTGCATAAAAGCGCCGCAATTCCTCCAGAATGTTCTTTCTTAAATTGGCAGGAAGCGCTTTTTTTTACGCGATTTCCCTCGTAGTTCACTCTGAAGGCCCAGTCGCAGTACAACGAGTAGGGAACATGGGGCTTAAAAAGTGACAAGGCATACTTGTGGGGTGCACCAGCACTCATCACCCTATACTTCTCCCTGAGCGCCGGTGTCAGATCGCACAGGGTGATGTCGGGCACCATATCGATGCGAGCGAATGTAGGTCTTCTGCGAGCTGGTGTGCTCGAGGCGACGGGCGAAGGTAGGTTGTCAGGGAGGTAGCTTTCCTCCGGCCTTGGTCGCTGTGTTGTCTCCTGGCGTGGTCTTGACGGGGTTTATATGTCCTCCTCAACGGCATAAATGTACACTACATCTTCTGGTGGAGGGGGTGCGCTTGGTGATGGAAGGGGGTCGATGCTCCCATTCATCACATCCATGTCACCCCCCTGCTCCAGCGTCGGGGAAACAGGGGCATTAACACCGAGCAAATTATGTATACCCGCTATGTCAGCCTCTATCTTCTCCATCCGTCGATCCATCCGTTGATCCATATGTAGCATCCGTTTCTCCACATTTAACATGGTCTTCAGAAGCAAATCTATCTTTGCAAGCACAATAGAGTTCCCGGGGAGATCCACACTTACCCCATTCAGCATCCGGTCTAACGAGCTGCTTCTTGTGCATGGCGTTTGGACATCTGGGTGGATGGGTGCAATGGAGAATGAGATGGGGGTTCCATGGAGAGAAGCGGCAGCGACGTCGAAGAAGGGTGGAGGAGGTGACCTGTGGATATCCGGTAGAGGAGAAGCGGCAGCGTCATCGAAGAGGGATAGAGAAAGTGACCTTTGGATTTCCGGGCGAGAAGCAGAGTCGTCTAAGAGCAAAGGAGAAAGTGACCCGTGGATTTCAGAGGCGGCAGCGTCGTCGGATAGAACCGGAGAAGATGGCCTGTGGGTTTCCGGGACAGCGGCGGCAAAGTCGTCGAAGCGTATGGGAGGTGGTGGTCTGCGGGTTCGATGGGTTGGCTGCCAATCGTTTTGCATCGAGAGTACATCACTGTATATCTTCTTGACATAATAAGGCTGACGTCTATGAAAACCCTTAGCCTTTGGGGTCAGCAGAAGGTTTTCTTTATTGGCCTTAGCCTGTCGCTTTTGCCTTGGCGTGGAAATGGCAACCGCCTTTCGCTTTTTCTGCTTGACAGGCACGGCAGAGGCGAGTGGGTTCCTGTGTCCGTAGAATCGGGGTTGCTCCATGGAAGCAGGTGGCACAATGCAATATCTGGACAAGGGCAAGTTCAGATAAAGATCATCGAGTGGTGGGTTATGCAAAGTGTGTAACCTTTTATGCATGGCAGCGAGGTACAGGTGTTGAAAGTGGGCGTACTCTAATGTGAGTCATTACCGTATAAATACACCATACATTTTGTGGATTCACTGCACATTGAATACACATCGACTAAACATCGAATATACATTCTTGTGTTTGTATTTCTTTCTACTCGCAGCAATGGTTGTTAAAAAGATTTCCAAGGATCTCAGCATGCGAATTAAGGAGATGTACACGAGCGGACACCGAATTGCATATATCCAACGCTGGTTAGCTACTTCTGGCCTCAATGTGCCAGCAACCACCGTGAGCTATCATGCACAAGGGAAAAACAGAGAATGCAAAATGGCACCAAGGGTAACTAACGCATAAGTATATTTAGAACACTTTTTAAAATGCACTGTATCTAATATTTTTGTTATTTCTGTAGATTTATATTCCAAACAGTATATATATTTTGTATATTTATATTACAACAGTATATATATTTTGTATATTTATATTACAACAGTATATATATATTTTGTATATTTATATTACAACAGTATACTGTATATATTTTGTATATTTATATTTATATTACAACAGTATATATATTTTGTATATTTATATTACAACAGTTTAATATTGCTGCATATTAATAGAACAATATATTATATCCTGTTGATCTACTGTCTCTAATATTTTTACTTACCTGATTGTTTTTCTTTACATTGTACGGAGACAACTATTCTGGTGGACAAAATAAGTGAGGTGAATGATGAGAAGAGTGCATTAAGGGTCAAATACACTCCGCTGGAAAATCACAATCTCACTGTATCCGAGACCAGCATAAAGAAGATGAGATACAGCATTGGATGGAAATATGGACGTGTGAGGTTAGTACTGGACAGTACAGGAGGTAAAAGTGTTGTTTAGGAAACTGTACTGTACCGCTAAAATTATTTATTCCTTGTCATTACAGAGCGTACCCCATGATAAGGGACGCTAACAAAATCAAAAGAGTGGTCCAGGCCCAGGCATGGATCGACAGTGGGGAAACTTTCCAGGATTGCATCTTCACTGACGAGTCTACTGTGTCGCTGGATTGATTTGCAAGCTTTGCGTTCCACAAAAAAGGCTGCATATCTTTGAAGCCGCGGCCAAAACACCC
The DNA here is from genome assembly GCF_040206685.1 of Ascaphus truei. Taxonomy (NCBI): domain Eukaryota; kingdom Metazoa; phylum Chordata; class Amphibia; order Anura; family Ascaphidae; genus Ascaphus; species Ascaphus truei. The sequence continues at coordinate 14,347,274 of NC_134486.1, forward strand.
CGTGAAGCTGCATGTTTTGGGTGTCATCTCTAGACGTGGACCAGGATGCATTGTCATCTTTGAAGGTATAATATATGAAATATAATGTAGCCTTATGCACTGTACTTTACTAGTGTAGCCTTACTGTATGCACTGTACTGTACTATTGTGCAGTTTTTTGAGCACTTTTCTTTTCTTGCTATAGGAATCATGAATAAAGTTTTCTTCCAAGACAACATTGTCCCTGAAATAGTGCAATACATCACACACGAGTTCCCGAATGGTCACCACTTCTACCAGGACAACGATCCAAAGCACACCGCGTCAACAGCGCATATCCTTGAGCGCGGTATCAACTGGGTGAAGACGCCAGCGGATGAAAATGCGGTAACCATGTCTCATTTTTTTCCTACTAGTTTTACTGTATCTCTTAAACTAATTGTCCTTTTTTTCCAATGACAGATTGCCAGACTTCAATCTGATCGAAATGATCTGGCATCAGCTGAAGGACCATATCCGGAAAGTGGCGAAACCCTCCAAAAAGGACGAGTTGTTGAAAGGCATAATGAGTTTTTGGAACGATGTACTCACCGTGGAACGCTGCAATAAATATATAGATCATATTGCCACTGTGTTGCCCATTGTGATCGCGCGTAATGGGCAAGCATCAGGAAAGTAGTACTGTGCTGTAGTATTGTAAGTACAGTATGATACAGGTAAGTATGGCACAGATTTGTTCTTTCCCAATAGTCAGAGTATTAAGTAGTTACAGTTTTTTTCTTTACAGAGAGAGCAGCACCAGGTTACAGTACATAGTATTTTACAGTAGTCAGAGTATACTGTAGTTCCAGTGTAGACTAGTTTGACAGTACTACTGTAACTGCCTACTAACTGCTCAATTTTTTTCTTTACAGAAAAAGCAGCACCAGCCATGTACAGTAGTACTACACATCACACAATGCCATAATACAGTACGCACATAACTGCACTCATTTTTTGTTTTCTTGTCGTTTCAGGAAAAAAGGGTTGCCTGGGGGGAGGTGGGGTGTTGTGTCCAGTCTAATCTGTTTGTACAGTAAAATGTACAGTATATAAACAGCAGTAATGATGTACACAAAACCTCTCCTCTCTCAATGAACTACTGTACTGAACACAGAATGAGGAACAAGATAAAGACGGAAAAAATAATATTACTATATATATATATATATATATTATACATTACAGTATATATTATTAAATAATATTCTTATAAATGTGCATTATTCATGTTTCCCCATCTTTTACAAATGTTTTCTAAATGTGTATCCAATTTCAATCTGCCAAAAGAACTTAATAATGACTGCATTATGTATTATTCATGATTATTTTTATATTTGTATTTTTTGGTTCCTGATAAAATAAATATTTATTCACATTCCTGATAATCATAATCATTCAACAATGAATAAGAATGAATGACAAAACAACATGAATCAGTTAATGGTTTTTTTAACTCTCAATTCTCACAATGCTGTGCAAATCAGATTTACATTTCAAAATCGAGAAGGGATTTTCCAAAGCGTACCGTACGGATTTTCCAAAGCGTTACCGTAAACCGTATCAAAGGGTTGGGGGGGGGGGGGGTGATTACACGCAGGCGCAGTGAGGCTTTGTAGCTCGGCTATGGATGGATTAAGAATACAATGGCAATATTCAGAAAATTAACGACTCTGTGGAAACAGGGGGTTGGATGACTCATGCGCAGTAAGCAGCAAGCTCCCATCTCTAAAAGGATTAGAGTACACGCACGCGCAGTGAGGCGATTGACGCTCGGCTAGGGATGGATTAAAAACACAATGACTAACTAACTTCAGAAAATTAATGACTCTGTGGAGGTGTCTGTCGATAAGAGTTTGTGTGCGCGTGGGGGAGGGATGAAGGATTAGTCGTGCAGCAGTTCAAAGAAATAACATACTGTACTGTAGAGTACAGTAATTTCAAAAGGCAGTTCATCATAATACTGTAATTTGATAACTACACCCCCCAAATACAGTACATAAAAAGCACACAAATCAACCATGTGCAGGCAAACGCACAGATTTAATATCGTAATATCAAGATTCTTTTTGCAGTCTTGTGGATAAAATAACAGTTAAAAAATCATAATTAAATTTTTTGGGGGGCACTCAAGCAAGCTGTGGTGGGTCAAGTTGCAGGCGCAGTGAGGCTTTGTAGCTCGGCTATGGACAGATTAACAACACAATGGCAAGAGTCAGTAAATTAATGACTCTGTGGAGAGGGGGGGTTGGGTGACTCATGTGCAGTAAGCAGCTCCCATCTCAAAAGGATTAAACGCAGGTGCAGTGAGGCTTTGTAGCTCGGCTATGGACGGATTGCTAAGATTCAGAAAATTAACGACTCCGTGGAATTTCAAATCCTTGAGCTAGAGTTCGTAGGGGAGGGGGCTACAGGTACAGCTGCATGAAGTTCAAAGCTAAAGACATACTTTAATTTCAAAAGGCAGTTCAATATAATAATACACCCCCAAATACAGTACGTAAAAAGCACACAAATCAACCATGTGCAGTCAAATGCACAGGGTCACAGTCAAAAGCTACAGCACAGATTGAATATAGTAATACAGTAAGATGGTTTTTGCAGGCTTGTGGAGAAAAAAAAATTACAATAAAAAAAAAAATTTCATTTTTTTTTGGTCACTCACTCAGGCAAGCAAACAGTGGTGGGCGAAGTTACAGGCGCATGTGCAGTAAATTCCTGCTGTCAAGCAGGAATGTGATTGAAACCAGATACACATTCAAAGGAATGGTGTGGGAAAGATGTACTGCATTGCACAGAATATAAGAAGTTGAAATACCCTGCAGTGCAGTTAATTATCCTGAGCGAGGGGAGAGCGCTGTAAATGCAGAAATGTGACAGTACTGTACACGCCTATGCGTTTCAACAATTTTCAAATGAGACATACTGTACAGCAGCCCAGCACTGCAAACGCATGTATACTTTAAATATGCAAATTTACAATTACTGCGCGCGCACACACAGACTTTGTACTGATGTAGGTTGAACCGCGAAGGTATTAGACTTCCAAGACAACAGCTCGCAAACGCCCCCCTGAGTTTTTACACGGCACTGCAGTATTGCAGACACCGAGAATAAAATGCTAATATCACGAGCGCGAAAATAACGCAGTTCACTCCGGGCAAAACCGCCAAAAAAACGCACCTAACCGGGATAATCTGAGAGCCGCGGATCTAGCCGACTTAGACTCAGATCGGCCGCCACTGTATGTCATTTTTTTTTTTCAGATTTTTTTTATTCTATTTTTTTCTTTTTATGTTTTTGATTGCCCATTGGCTGCTAATGTATTGATCGGTGCCTCTTTAGAGTACAGATAAATACAGAAACACACAATGCATTTTTTTTGGCAAATGCTTGTTTTGAATTGATTGTTATTTTTTCTATTTCTATTGTATGACCCGTTTTACAAGAGATATAGGTATTGCACTGTGTATTTTTGTCACATTGGAAGTAGCTTTGGGCATTTTTTTTGCTGTATACATTTAGCCACGCCCACTAGCACTCCTTTTGACACTTATTTGCATATATATATACGATGTGGTAATGGTTGGGGTTTCTCAGAGCTTGTTGGGAATCTGTGTATTTTGTTAACTGTGTGTAGTTGGTCTCAGTTGCTTATGGGAGGGTAGTGGCCCATCCTCTCCCAAGGTTTAGGCTTTCCCCACCCCACTTTCCAAATTGGCAGGTCAGATTCATTTTGCCAAGTTACGACAGAACCAGTGTAGATCATTCTTCCTGTAATTATACAGGTAAATAAGAATATTAACTCAGGTGAGTGTTAGGACCTGCTTTGTCATGCCTTGTAAGTGACAGCAGGCTTAAGATGCTATGGCCAAAGGGTTAAACTAAATGACCCTTTTTACAAGAGATACAGTATATAGGTATTGCACTTTGTATTTTTGTCACATTGGAAGTATCTTTGGGCATTTTTGTTTTTTTGCTGTATACATTTAGCCACACCCACTAGCACTCCTTTTGACACTTATATACAGCTCAACCCTGTTATAGCGCAATCCGCTATAACGTGGTTTGAGCATGGACCCCGAATTTAAAAAAAAAAATGTCATTTTTTTCCATTTTTTTTTTCCATTTTTTTTTCACACTGCACACTGCAAACTGCACACTGCAAACTGCACACTGCAAACGGCACACCCCACACACTACCAGCACACACTGCACACTGCACACCCCACTACACTGCATACTGCACACACTAGTAGCACTCACTGCACACTGCATAGCCAACTACACACACTACCAGCACACTGCACACACTGCACACTCTCACAGCACACAGCACACTCCACAAGCACACAGCACACAGCACACAGAACACAGCACACTGCACTCACAGCACACAGTGCACTCACATCTCACTGCACTCACACCATACTGCACTCACACCACACTGCATTCACACCACACCGCACTCACACCACACTCACACCCCCCTCCCACTCCCTGTCCCTACCTTTGGTGTCGGCTGCTGAGCTTGGAGCGGAGCTGGCATCGGGAGGAGGAGGGGGTGTCGGTTGGAAGGGGGGGTGGTGTGGATGCCAGTAGGGGGGTGAGTGAGGAGCAGGCTGGAACTCGGAAGGCCGCGAAGGAGTGGTGTGTCAGTGACACACAGACTGAGGGCAGGAGCGGAGGGTCTCTGGATGCCGGGCGACGGACCGGTAGGTGTGGGGGCCTCGGGGGGGAAGGAGGTTGATGCCGGTGGTGGTGGGGGGAGGTAAGGAGCAGGCTGCGGCTGGACTCGGAGGGCCGCTGTTGGCGGGCTTGGTGGACGTGTAGGGCTTACGGCTTCTGGCTTCCGGCTCCCTCCTCCCGATCGGGCGCGCGTCAGCCATTTTTTTTAACTAGCGCGACCCCCGATCTAGCGCGGTCGGATCGGGTGGCCCCAGAGGACCGCGCTATAACGGGGTTAAGCTGTATATATATATATATATATTATGTGGTAATGGTTGGGGTTTCTCAGAGCTTGTTGGGAATCTGTGTACTCTGTGTATTTTATTGTTTTGACTAAATTGTTATGTATTTGTAGGTCTTGTTTTTATTACATTTTAGGATTGATTAGGGGTTACATTTCTTTAATTGTTCTGTTGGTTAGGTGTTTATTTAATGGTATTATTGTTGTGTTTTGGGCTTACATTAATTTCATAATTTTTTTTGGTGTTAGATTAATTGTATTGATGTGTTGGCTAGGCTTTTTAGTTATTTTCTTCTTCTGATGTTTTGGTGCTTGTGTATTTATTTTATTTTTGAGTTTTTTGGTGAGGTTGTTTCTTGTTGCCCATTGACTGCTATAGTGGCTTTTCATTCCCATATTCTATGTGCATGATGTACCAATGTGCCAATCAATGGGTAGAGGGTGGGATAGTGGCCCCAGATGGGTGGTTAGGCCTCCTGGGTGGGTATCGGGGGAGGGGGGTTTACCCTTTAATTACAATAGTGGTTATTAACCTCATGGTGATTAAGGAGATAGGGGCCATTAGATTGTATTTTTGATTGTTCTGTTCCTGCAAACGGAGGACATGCACATGGAGGATGATGATGAGGATGTCTCATCCTGATGACGCGGATGTCACTGTTAAGTGCAAGTTTTATTTACTCTATTTATGCTGGCTGGCTAAAGTTTTATTTAGAATTGGCAAATTAGCTATTATCCATAACTGGATAAGAGTAATTTTGACAATTACTGTAGTGTATGTGTTGGGGGGAAGGAAGGGGGTTGTTGAGGGTAGAGGAGGAGGGTACTAGGGTTGTTGTATTTATTTATGTTTATTGGGGGTAGAGTGAGTGGGTAGTTGCCCCAATGTGTGTGTTTAGGCCTACCGGGTGGGTAGCGGGACTGGTTACCCCTTCATTACCATAGCGGTTCCCACCGCAATGGTAGTGAAAGGGTTAACACATCCCGCAACCTTCCAGGTAGGCTTAAAACCCCATCCTGGGCTACTACCCCCTTCATCAACCCACCCTGCCCCCAATAAAATGACTATTCAAGTCTAACCCTTTCATTGCTTTAGCGGATACCCACTAAGGTAATTAAGCTGTTTTTATAAAAATGTTAATACTAGTGTGCGTAAGATGGGGGTCTCTGGAGCAGAACATAATTGATTTGAGATCCGGGACCCCATGCTTCCCGAGATACAGGCACCATTATTGGGTATCCAATGGTGGTTTTGGGGAGCGCAGTTGTCACCATATGTAAAGAATAGAGATATATATAGTGCGGTAGTTCTTAACTCAAATTTGACTCTTAAGTTGCAGAATGAAAACTGACAATCTCCCAGTGAAATGACAGCAGTATGAAATTATCCTTTCAGGTAGTCTGTGTGGTGTCCCTCGGTTAGAGATAAAAATCATACTTAGTGCAACACAGTGAGTTCTTAAAACATAATATATTAGCAGATAAATATCGCGCTTACATTTGTGCAATAAGGATAAGGCACATAAAAATTAAAGGTTGCTTTGTCCCTCTGCTCCTTCTTGCCGCTCGCACGCCATCACGTCACTTCCGGCTCTCGTCCATGATCGTCGGCGTCACTTCCGGATGCGGGTGAACTTAGAATCGGGAGCCGTGGAGACGGGAGATGCTAGGCAGATGCTGGATAGTATGCAGGGGCTTGCGTAGCCTACTTATGTGTCACTCTACGGGTTTCGCTTTACAAAAGCTTCATCAGGAGTATAATCTAGGGCGCCTCTCTGGTCTAAATAAATATGCTATACTTCATTGTTATTGGATGAAGTGGGAATTGCGACTAGAATGCTATTGGTCAATTTATTGCGTTGTGATTGGGTGATAGGGGATAATACATAATAATACTACTCTATCTATTTTTATACAATAAAACAAGTACAACTTTATTGACATTTATACAATCTCATACGTATGAAGAGCAATCAGAGATACTAATGGATAAATTTAAAGAAAAGAAATATAATAAATCCATTATGATAGATGCAAAAGATAGAACGGATAAGCTTGACAAACAGCTTCTAATTAAACCGCCCAAGAATAATGTAAGGAAAAATAGTAAAATAGATTTCACAACCACGTTTATGACAAAATATAATAAGGATGCCAATAAAATAAAACAGGCTATAAACAAACATTGGCACATTTTACAAAACGATCCAGTACTTGTAAGTATATTACCCCCACGGCCAAATATAATTTTTACAAAGGCAAAACAATTTAAAACAAAAAATTAGCACCAAGTATCCTCAAACCAATAAGGGAGGATACACAAGATAAAAATTGGTTGAAACTTCCAAAAGGATTTTTTTCATGTGGTAACTCTACGGCCTGTAATTTTTGTTCAAAAGGGAACAAAGATATTTTTAAATCACACGTCACCAATGAGGAGTTTAAAATTAAACAATTTTTAAACTGTAATACTGATTTTATGATTTACATGCTCGAATGTCCTTGCGGGCTTCAATACATAGGCAAGACCATTAGAACTTTAAAAATTAGGGCCTTAGAACATATAGGGAACATACGAAGAAAAATGGACACATATAGTGTCCCTAAACATTTTAACTTATTTCACCAATCCAATCCCAAAGATCTAATTCTAAAAGGGATAGAACATATTCCTCAAAATTGGAGAGGAGGAAATTGAGCGATTGAATTGTTAAAAAGAGAAACCTTTTGGATCCACTGCCTCAAAACGTTGAATCCAAAGGGGTTAAACGTAGATATTGAGATTGGTGCATTCATCTAGAAATAATTAAAAACTTTTATTCAAGTTTTAACCTTTTAATATTTTTAAATTAATTTATTTTATAGGTATAAATTAAATTTACTATTTTATATGTCCATAGTTCTTGAAAATGTTTCACTTGTTGATAATGTCTATTTTGTATTTAAAATTAATGTATTTTATAATTTATGAGTAATGTTAATTCTTGTTTCTTGTTCTTCCTTTCCTATTTATATCCCCGAAAAAATACAAGAAAAGATGGGGGAGCACAGTTTCAGGAAAAGGGTAGTTAATAGTACTGTATGTCCTATTAAACTGGTGATCGATATGATGAGTGGCACCTCTATTGAGGCGACAGTCTATGGAGCGAACTCCATCTACGGGAGGCGCACATACAGTGATGTGTGTATCTAAGTGAAAAAATAAAAGAATAAAAAACTTACATGGCCTTGTGTAAGTTCTATCACATCAAGGTTTCTTTGGATTGCTTTTCTTCTTTGTAGGATAAATTCTTTTACGGTCGTGACTTCTCTCCTCGTTGTACCTTCAGCTTTCCTCGTTGGATGGAGTTCTCCCTCCAGGCGGTTTTCTCCACGTCCGGATAGAAAGCTACGACTTCACCTCTGGCTCCTCTGAATCCGCTATCAAAATGTCCCAAATGTAAAGCAGAGCAACGCGTTTCGTCCAGAACTGGACTTCCTCAGGCTCTATAGAGCCAAGACCGTAGAAGAATATATCCTACAAAGAAGAAAAGCAATCCAAAGAAACCTTGATGTGATAGAACTTACACAAGGCTGTGTCAGTTTTTTATTCTTTTATTTTTTCACTTACATACAACATAGACTGTCGCCTCAATAGAGGTGCCTCTCATCATATCGATCACCAGTTTAATAGGCATACTATTAACTACCCTTTTCCTGAAACTGTGCTCCCCCATCTTTTCTTGTATTTTCTTGCTAACAAGGGTCCCGGATAGATCCTGCTGGGGTTCCGAGTCACAGGAGGACTTCATAAGAATATTATTCTCAGGACGTATTACATCCCTTTTTTACATCCTACACACGCCATATACAGTAGAGATAGCGCCCGGGTACTTTTTCGAACTATTTATATCCCCATCGTATTTATTTATGATCACTTATTTGGAGTATAAATAGCAACTAGTTAGGAAGTCCCCTATATCTTATAATATTAAAATATTAAATATTTAATTGTTTTAATTCATCCATTCTGTATAGTTTACTAACTTATTTTAGTTTTTATGAGATTGTATAAATGTCAATAAAGTTGTACTTGTTGTATTGTTTAAAAACAGATAGAGTAGTATTATTATGTATTAGCCCCTATCACCCAATCACAGCGCAATAAATTGACCAATAGCATTCTAGCAATTCCCACTTCATCCAATCACAATGAAGTATAGCATATTTATTTAGACCAGAGAGGCGCCGTAGATTATACTCCTGATGAAGCTTTTGAAAAGCGAAACGCATAGAGTGACACATCAGTAGACTACGCAAGCCCCTGCACACTATCCAGCATCTACCCAGCATCTCCCGTCTCCACGGCTCCCGATTCTAAGTTCACCCGCATCCGGAAGTGACGTCGACGATCGCAGACGAGAGACGGAAGTGACATGACGGCATGCGAGCGGCAAGAAGGAGCAGAGGGACAAAGCCACCTTTAATTTTTATGTGCCTTATCTTTATTGCACAAATGTAAGTGCGATATTTATCTGCTAATATATTATGTTTTAAGAACTCACTTTGTTGCACTAAGTGTGATTTTTATCTCTAACCGAGGGACACCACACAGACTATCTGAGAGGATAATTTCAAACTGCTGTCATTTCACTGGGAGAATGTGAGTTTTCATTCTGCTACTTAAGAGTCAAATTTGAGTTAAGAACTACTGCACTATATATATATCTCTATTCTTTACATATGGTGACATCTGCGCTCCCCAAAACCACCATTGGAAACTTGCAAAAAGAGAACTGGACTATCTTTTCAGAGGGTTGTAGCTGCATTTTATCACTACTATTTATTACTAAACACATTGAACAAATTTTATTTTTAATCACTATTTAGTTTATATCACTTTATTTATTCATTATCACTTTTAAGAGGACCGCCTTAATTACAATTTTTTTGTAATAATCACCGTTATTGGGTGCCGGTATCCCCATACAATTTTTAAATGTCCCGCTTCACGTGACATTTAAATGTATAGGAGATACCGGCAACCCATAACAGGGAAGCAAGTGGACCCTGGACCTGAAATCAACGCGGTTCTGCTCCTTGAGACCCCCTGCTCACGTACACTAGTATTAACATTTTTATAAAAACCCTGTGATCGCTTGCGAGATATGTACAGGGAGAGGCGGCTCTCTCTATGCAGCTGGCCCGGATCGCACTAGGGAGAATTTTGAGTGAGGCTTGCGATCTTATCGCTGCTGACTGCACGGTTTGGGCATTTTCCTGCCTCACGGTTTCAGAGTGGTCACTGAGCTTTCTGAATACCGTGATAACTAAACTGACAAACCATTCAGCGGAAACATGCCAAACCTAGCGACGTAGCAGCGAACTTTTCAAGGCTACTAGAATAGGCCCCTCATCAGTTGGTTCTTTGGCAGGCTCGTTTTTGTTCATTGGGGATGAAAGCTAATGAGGCTAATAACATGTTGTGTATTTTTTGCTTATTGAGTATAGATATCTGTTCTCAGACCCTTGTCGATTTGTATGTTTAATGATCCCACGTTAGTAATGCTGAGGTATGGATGCTAATGCAAAGCAAACTGTTTGAAATGTTTCCATAAAATGTAATGTTATAAATATTTGTAATTATTTTCTCTTGTCAGATATGGAAAACTGTTTGAAGTGCCCTGAGGATCACTGGCCTAATATAAGGAGAGATACTTGTAGCCCAAGAATGATAGATTTCCTTTCCTATGAGGAACCACTAGGTGCCGGTATTGCAGCCCTTACTGTTTCCTTTTCTGCTGTCACTGTTGCAGTGCTGGTGATCTTTATCAAGCACAAGGACACTCCAGTTGTAAGAGCCAATAACCAGAACCTCAGCTACATCCTTCTTACCTCTCTTGTGCTGTGTTTTCTCTGTTCTCTGCTTTTCATCGGTCGTCCTCTGAAGGTGACCTGCCTGCTACGACAAGCGGCTTTTGGAATTATTTTTACTGTTGCTGTGTCTTGTGTTCTGTCAAAAACCATCACAGTTGTCATCGCCTTTAATGCTATGAAGCCTGACAGCAAATTGAGGAGATGGGTGGGGACCAGAGTATCCAGCTATCTAGTCCTCCTCCTCTCACTGGGTGAGGTTGTGATTTGCATTGTGTGGCTAATCCACTCTCCGCCATTTCCAGACTATGACACCAAATCAGAAGTTGGCAAGATGATATTACAGTGTAATGAAGGCTCGGTCACTATATTCTATTTCTCCCTCAGTTATATGGGACTTTCGGCTTTCTCAAGCTTTATTGTTGCATTCCTAGCAAGGAACTTACCAGACACTTTCAATGAAGCTCAGTATATCACCTTCAGCATGCTGGTGTTCTGCAGTGTTTGGGTCTCCTTTATCCCAGCATATCTGAGCACCAAAGGCAAATACATGGTGGCCGTGGAGGTATTTGCCATCCTGTCCTCCAGTGCAGGACTTCTGTGCTGTATCTTCATTCCCAAGTGCTATATTATCCTAATGAGACCTGAGCTGAACACTAAAGCCCATTTAACTATAAAAATGTAAAAATTATGGTGGGAGTCTTCTTATATACATCTAATATACTCCAAAGAAAGTTATGACTTAAAGGAACCAAAATATACTTAATACTAAAGTAAAACAATTTTGATCTATTTAATTTTAGGGTTAGTATAATGTACTTTAATTTTGCATTAGAGGGAACTTAATTAAGAATTTAAAACTGTGTACATAATGTTAGAATTGTCCAAATGACCACTCTATTGTTAACAATTTTAGTGCCAGGGGTGTTTGCCACCTGCGTAGTGACAAAAATATTCAGCATTCGTTGTTAAGCTTTTCATTGGTATATCTCGTCTTGGGTGGATTTCATATCATGTGACCAATATATGATGTCATAAATATGGGGGTGAGGGGCTGTCTACTTACTTTCATAATATTGTTTCCGGATATTATTGCCTTATATCCTTTGATTTTACAGATACTAGGTATCCGAAAGCAAATTAGTAAGTCGTGTCACCTGAAACATTTAGGTCTGAATGCAAAAAGATAATTTGATTGTTTTTATTTAATTGATACAAATTATGATTGTGATGCTACTTTGACTAAGATAGTTAGTCATATAGTAGTAACATAACATATTAGCAAGTCTACTGATATTTGAAATGAATTACATACAAAACTGAATGAACTAGCACTCACCCTGTCTAACACAATTCAGCTAGAGGTGCTAAGGTGCTATGATGCTGCATCCACACCGCAAGATGCATATAGCTGTACAAAACCCAAACTGGATCAGCACTCAAAATAATAATTAAGGACATACTGTACGTTTTGCTTTTGGTCTCACCAAGTTGTTTCTTTAATGAATAAAAAAAAGAAGCAATACAGAATAGATCAGAACACACAAGGATAGGAAATGTTAGCAGACACAGGGGGCTATGCACTAAGCTCAATGGCTTTGCGTTCTGATTTGGCCAAAAAGCAGGTTCGTTAAAAAGTGAAGCCTGGGACGCGATGCACTAAGGCCTTGAGGTCATTTTTTAACGTACCTGCTCAAAATAGCTCAAAACAGCCACAACGTGCTAGCGTTCTGAACCTTTCCGTTCGCTAGCTGATAGATAAAAAAGTCGCCTGTAACATTTGCATGGAGATTTGCTATCTCCATGCAAGGCTGTTACAGGCGATCATAAACTAAATAAAAACATTTTAATACTAGTGTACATGAGCAGGGGGTCTCCCGAGCTGAACCGCATTGGTTTCAGGTCCGAGGACCCCCTATTTCAGGAGATATAGGCCCCGTTATGGGTTGCTGGTATCCCCTGCAGTTTAAAGCTCCCGCGTCACGTGACCGGGTTATTTACATTCTGCAGGGGATACCGGCACCCCATAAAGGGGCCTGTATCTCCTGAAGTAGGGGGTCCTCGGACCTGAAACCAATGCTGTTCAGATCAGGAGACCCCCTGCACATCTACACTAGTATTAAAGCACACATAACAATAAACAATAATTCATTACCGTAGCGGCTATCCGCTATGGTAATGAAGCTGCATTAAGGTATTTTTATTAATAGTGTGCGGGAGCAGGGGGTCCCCTGAGCTGAACCGCATTGATTTCTGCCTCAGAGACACTCTGCTTCCAAGTTACAGGCCCCGGTATGAGGCATCGGGTGCCAGTGCCACCGCCATCTTTATAGCGTCCAAGACGCGACGTGGGCTCTATAAAGATGGCGTCCTCACTGGCACCGATGCCCCAAACTGGGGCCTGTAACTCAGGAAGCAGAGGGTCTCTGAGGCAGAAATCAATGCGGTTCAGCTCAGGGGACCCCCTGCTCCCGCACACTATTAATAAAAATACATAAATGCAGCTTCATTACCTTAGCGGATAGCCGCTAAGGCAATGAAGGGGTTCAGGAAAATTAGCATGTTTATTGGGGACAATTGCCCCCAATAAACATTGCAATACACAACATACAATACAGTAATGGGCAAAATTACTATTATCCACATATGGATAATAATGCATTTGCCATTTTTAAACACATAAACATTACAATAAATACAGTCAAAACATATTACACTTACCTTTTACAGGCACCCACGATGAAGGCCGTCTTCATCCTCATCTTAATCCTGTCCATGACCCCTCCGGTGCTGCAAAACATGCACAACAATTACAATAGCCAATGTAATGTCCCCTAACCCCTTAATCACCATAGCGGTTATTAAATGCTACAGTCATTAAGGGGTTAACCCACCCTCACCCACCACTCGGGAGGCCTACATACCCCATCACTCTAACCCCACACCCCGTGAGGCCTAACCACCATCACCCACTACCCACAAGGGAGGCCTACCCACATACCCTTGGGGCCAATACACCCCTCCCCCCCCAACACATACAGTACAATAATGTGCAAAATAACTATTATCCAGATATGGATAATATATTATTTGCCCATTATTAAACACATAAAACATCCACAAATCAAAACATGCATTTTTAATCTTAAAATCACCACATTGCATGTTACAATAAATCCAGCAGCCATTGCAAATATAAAAAAAACAAATTGCAGCTACACAAATGTATATGAAATGTCACACAATTGCATAGTGTGTACATGATGCAATTGATATGGGCATCATATAACACTATGCAAAATATATGTAACAATAACATACACTATGAACAATGTCCCCTAATCACCAATGCCATCCTGAAAATCAATTAGAAACTAACCAACATCAATACAATTAGCATCAATCAATTAATCCATTTCCTCAAACAATTAAAATACTATACAAATCAATTATACAATTCCCTATTCAATTGCTAAAGCCAAACCATTGCCAAAACATTTCTAATGTAAAATAACCACCATCATTCTAATCTTACTACCATAAAGCAGTCTTTAGCTAAATACAAATGACATTATTAACTACAATGACAAAATAAAGATGCTAAATACATTATCCACTCTCCAGTTGTAATCCAGGGGGAGCATAGAGGGAAATAGAACAAAAGACAAGAAAAACACAATCTAAGTGTAGACAATTTTTAAATAATGTATAAATTCTGTGTTCTGTCTTGGCTCGTATGTGATGTCTACTTACAAGATGTAAGTTAAAATCAAGCGGTTTGGACACACAATGGTCTCTGCTAGAAGGATTTCTCCACCAGGTAATGGGGTCTTCAACTCTCAGCTCAGCAGCAATGTGTATGTAAAAGAAATGATAACCATAGTGCAGACCAGTACAATAAAAAACTTGACTTTATAGGGTTAAAAATGAACACTTACAATAAAAACAAGTAATTTAAGCATGTGTCACAATCATTGTGATCAAGGAGAGAAGAGTTGGTTAACTTCAGGCTCACCCGCCTCCTCCGATGTGACTTGGTGTGGACCACCACTCCCTGGGACTCTGTACCTCCAGCGGTGGACGCCGTCATCCAGGCCTTCCTCCCCTCGTAGGCTCCCTCTTGTGTGGGTTGTTCAGCTCCCGTAAACCAATGCTTGTAGGCACTTTACTCTGAGCTGCCTCTCGGGTGGATGATTCTGCCTCCTTCTCTCGCCGGTGCGTCACTTCCGCTCCGTCCCGCTACGTCACTTCTGGTCGCGGTTGTGTGAGTATCTGTGTGTAAATCTCTCCTCCCTTATCCATACATGAAAAGAACATAAACATGAGCCAAACAATCAATTATTATCCCTGTATGTCTATCCATACAGATAAACATAACATACAGGGGCAATAATACAGAATAAAATACAAAGCATTTACATACAAAAATCACATACAATACACCCATTCAGTGTCCGTGAATGTATTATATAGATAGATACATTCACAGGCATTAAACGGTACTGAAAAAATAAAAGACATGAATCAAAAATCAGAAAAACCTGTAAAAGTAAAAATAATAAAATTTTCTTTTGTTTACTCACCATTAGATGTCCACTCACCGAAATCCAAGCGACACGGAAGCACAGGAACCAATCCACAGGTAAGCCATAAAATAAAAAACCATAACAAATCCACTGTCTGTGTCTTCTTTCTTCTTTTGGGTCTTTTTGGGTCTTCTTCCGTCTTTTGGGTTCTTCTCCGGCTTCTTCCGTCTTCTTCCAGCTTCTTCCGTCTTCTTCCATCTTCTTACGCCACGCCCTTCTTCTCTTCTTAGGAGGGGAGATGTTCCCTCCTCGGCGACTAGCTTCAAAATGAGGCGACATAGGCTTTTATAGGCCTATGACGTCACATTTTGGTCAAATGTTTCCCACGGTCCTGATTGGGCCGTGAAAAACATGTGATTTGGCCGACTAAAAAAAAAATGATGACGTCATTTAAAGGCAATGAAAGCACAGCCAATCAGAATGGCTTTGCTTCAATTGCCTTTAAGATGACGTCATTAAAAGAAACATGGCCGGTCTCACATGGTACGGTAGCCAATCAGAGCGTGGGAACTCCATCCCAACTCTGATTGGCTCTAGTAGACCATGTGACAGGCTTTCAAAGACGTCACATCCGTTCTCCCCAAGCCTCTGTCACATGGTCTACTAGAGCCAATCAGAGATGGGATGGAGTTCCCACGCTCTGCTTGGCTACGGTACCATGTGAGACCGGCCATGATTTTTTTAATGACGTCATCTTAAAGGCAATTGAAGCAAAGCCATTCTGATTGCCTGTGCTTTCATTGCTTTTAAATGACGTAATCATTTTTTTTTTGGTCGGCCAAATCACATGTTTTTCACGGCCCAATCAGGACTGTGGGAAACATTTGACCAAAATGTGACGTCATACAGTAGGCCTATAAAAGCCTATATCGCCTCATTTTGAAGCCAGTCGCCGAGGAGGGAACATCTCCCCTCCTAAGAAGAGAAGAAGGGCGTGGCGTAAGAAGATGGAAGAAGCTGGAAGAAGACGGAAGAAGCCAGAGAAGATCCCAAAAGACGGAAGGAGACCCAAAAAGACCAAAAAGAAGAAAGAAGACACAGACAGTGGATTTGTTATGGTTTTTTATTTTATGGCTTACCTGTGGATTGGTTCCTGTGGTTCCGTGTCTCTTGGATTTCGGTGAGTGGACATCTAATGGTGAGTAAACAAAAGAAAAGTTTATTATTTTTACTTTTACAAGTTTTTCTGATTTTTGATTCATGTCTTTTATTTTTTCAATACCATTTAATGCCTGTGAATGTATCTATCTATATAATACATTCACGGACACTGAATGGGTGTATTGTATGTGATTTTTGTATGTAAATGCTTTGTATTTTATGCTGTATTATTGCCCCTGTATGTTATGTTTATCTATCTGTATGGATAGACATACAGGGATAATAATTGATTGTTTGGTTCATGTTTATGTTCTTTTCATGTATGGATAATGTATATAGCATCTTTATTTTGTCATTGTAGTTAATAATGTCATTTGTGTAACGGTATTTCTGGACTGGCCTGACCCACCCAATCTCACATTGGCCCCTGTGGTCTAACCAGTCCCCATTACAGCGTGGTTGTGTCTGGTGGTGCACCTGTTGGCTACAGGACTCCTGAGTCTCCCGCATGATGGTGTATGGGGATGACCTGTCCAGACAGGCAGCTGAGGTAGTGTGCTGAGTCCTACCTATATCCAGTGCAGCGCCTCCACCTCATCAGGGTCCCTTTGGTCACTTGGGGATGGTCCTGGCGAGGAACTCCTCTGTGGTGCTCCTCTCTGTGCAATTACTCCACACATGCACATGAGAGGGTTGGTAATCAAGAGCATCTTTATTGTACGGTGGGCCATGCTGCCCTCCACAATGGGGTGTATTAGCCCTCCATTATCACCGTACTTCCCTTTGAAAGGTATTGTTCGCCTCAAATAGGGATTCCCTATCCCCGCCGGGATATCTTTTCCCTGTGCCAGGTCCCTGGACACAGTCTCCTCGTCAGCTACTATAACATAACCAGACTAGCTAGAACTTGCACTTGAACCAGAACTAGGACTAGAACTAGAACTACTTTTGGACACAGTGCTGTGCCTTATGTACACTCTGGGGGCTGATACAACTCTGACATCACCAATCAGGGAGTCAGAGTCTGTGACCACTCCCATCCTTACATAGGGCACCTCACCAGGGTGTGAGGTCAAACCTCCATAATTACTACTGGCATGCCCACAACTTCCTAGTCCTTACTGCCAGCAGGAGAGATGACTGTAGCCATTTTACATGACCGCTACATTTGTATTTAGCTAAAGGCTTCTTTATGGTAGTAAGATTAGAATGATGGTGGTTATTTTAAATTAGAATTGTTTTGGCAATGGTTTGGCTTTAGCAATTGAATAGGGAATTGTATAATTGATTTGTATTGTATTTCAATTGTTTGAGGAAATGGATTAATTGATTGATGCTAATTGTATTGATGTTGGTTAGTTTCTAATTGATTTTCAGGATGGCATTGGTGGCTAGGGGACATTGTTCATAGTGTATATTATTGTTTCATATATTTTGCATAGTGTTATATGATGCACAGATTAATTGCATCATGTACACACTATGCAATTGTGTGACATGTCATAGACATTTGTGTAGCTGCAATTTGTTTTTTTTTATATTTGCAATGGCTGCTGGATTTATTGTAACATGCAATGTGGTGATTTTAAGATTAAAAATGCATGTTTTGATTTGTGGATGTTTTATGTGTTTAATAATGGGCAAATAATATATTATCCATATCTGGATAATAGTTATTTTGCACATTATTGTACTGTATGTGTTGGGGGTGGGTGTATTGGCCCCAAGGGAATGTGGGTAGGCATCCCTTGTGGGTAGTGGGTGAGGGTGGTTAGGCCTTACGGGGTGGGGGGTTAGAGTGGGAGGGTATGTAGGCCTCCCGAGTGGTGGGTGAGAGTGGGTTAACCCCTTAATGACTGTAGCGGTTAATAACCGCTATGGTGATTAAGGGGTTAGGGGACATTACATTGGCTATTGTAATTGTTGTGCATGTTTTGCAGCACCGGAGGGGTCATGGGCAGGATTAAGATGAGGATGAAGATGGCATTCATCGTGGGTGCCTGTAAAAGGTAAGTGTAATATGTTTTGACTGTATTTATTGTAATGTTTATGTATTTAAAATGGGCAAATGCATTATTATCCATATTTGGATAATAGTCATTTTGGCCATTACTGTTTTGTATGTGTTAGGGGGTGTATTTAGCTAGAATTGTTGTTTTTTATTTTTGGAGGTGCAACATTAGTACCGCAGGCCCGTGGGTACCCCGGGACTCCCGCGGGGACCCCGGGATGGCCACGGGGACCCCCAGACAGGGCTGCGATCGAGCAAAGTTGGACTTAGAAAAAATCCCTGAAAAAAGTAATTTTTAGAGCGCAAAGTGTCTGTTTGCGTTGCTTAGTGCATCGGGTTGAGCAAAAAAGCCCGATCGATGAGCACTTTGCGCTCTAAAAGTGACTTATCGGAGCTTAGTGCATAGCCCCCAAACACTGTTAAACAGTATGTTTCAAGGCCTCCTGACCCGTTCATCAGGCTTAATCATAATGTCCATCCAAGGAGGTTTAAATTGTCCCTGTGGATACACATGTGCCCCTGATCAGAGTCTCTCTGCACTGTGCAGCCATTACAGTGACGTCACACAGCTGCTGTTGGAGCTGGCTGCACTTCCTACCAGTACAAAGACAGGGCATCTGAAGCCTCACTGCAATACTGACAGACTGAACCAATAAATCGCGACCATAGGAAAAAAAGGAGCGGCCCTGTGCAATGCACTCCAAAAGCAAAAGGGCTAATCCAGTTTGGATTTTGAAATGAATGATGTCACTTAAAGGGATTTGATTAATGACATCAGATAATTAACATTATCTGTACAAATTAGAACTGGATTGTGGGAAATGTATAGCTGTATTTAAACACTGATCTTGCACGTTTGATCTTTGTACACCTGAAAAAGGTTGAATTATTTTTACCCTGAGATGTTGTTCTATTGCTTGTCTTCTTGTATACTAATAAATGGTCAAAGGACCTTTCTGGACATCACAAATATGACTACATCTGCTTTATTTTTTATTGTTGGAAATTGTGGTGGTTTGAGGGGATCCCTCCACAGAGATACAATGCACCACTGAAAATATATAGC
The DNA here is from genome assembly GCF_040206685.1 of Ascaphus truei. Taxonomy (NCBI): domain Eukaryota; kingdom Metazoa; phylum Chordata; class Amphibia; order Anura; family Ascaphidae; genus Ascaphus; species Ascaphus truei. Next base: position 14,366,878 of record NC_134486.1, read on the forward strand.
TATTTTTCCCAACAACAGGAATTCAGAGCAAGTATACATTTTTCTGTATTAAATAAACAGTCCACATGTCGCGATTTTTTGGAGCGAGGAAATTGCTCTTGCAATTATCTTTCAGAGATGATCCGCATCCCCCTAACCTCTGTAGACACCCTGTTTCTGAGATATTAGCATTTATTCTCACAAGGTAAGAATAGTTTTCCGTTGGACACAATATGACAGAAGGACCAGGATGGCTTCTGCAGCTAACAGATATATGCAACATCATTGGTACTGTAGATCAGGGGAGCGCAAAGTGGGGGGCGTGCCCCACGGGGGGGGGGGGCGCAAGATTTTCCGGTGGGGAGGGGTCTGGCTGTTACAGAGGCCCCGTGCTTCCCCGAAAGCACTTAATATAAATGCCAGGGATCACGCGAGGCCTCTATCACTTTTTACTTACCTTCCTTCCAGCGACGCGTCTCCATTGCCATCCGGCGTCAAATGACGCAGCGGACGTGACATCCCGTGACCCCGCTATGTCATTTGATGCCGGAGCTGTGCAGGGAGGGGAGGGGGGCGCGAGCCGGAGGGGAGAGGAGACAGGGGCGCATGTAGGAAACTTTGCGCACCCCTGCTGTAGATGATATTATGACTTTCTATTTGCAGGCAAAAAGTATTTGTACGTTTTTTCTGTCAAACACAGACCTAAAAAACTCAAATATCAACTAGAGCGGTTCTGGCCATTACTCAAAAATTAAAGGGACTTAATCATTCATATCAATAATATACAAAAGACAATATTTGTATTACTGCATTAAAAATTGAATTTCTCTCATTTTCTTCATACTGATTAAATGCACGAGGCCTGAAGTGGCATTATCCTTTGCAACTATTAGTTTAAGTACTGGATACTGACACAAGGAAATTATTGCGCTGTGTAAATGCCTGTATTTATCATCAGTGTGATACATAGCCTAACAGCCTCCAGATTCATCAAACTCTGTTATGGGTCAGTGCATCTGAATGGGAAATAACTCTGATTCAAGGTGAAGGAGCTTGAAAAATTTGGGGTCTATGGGGGAATTTCTCTGCTTTCAATCCCTTACAATTGTTCACTTTCTACAAGTCTTTCTACTTAAACAACCTCAGTTCTGTAATCTAGGAGTACAAGTTCATTTATGGAGTCTACTGGCTGGGCTACAATAATAGCTGATTGAAACCTGCATAACTTTAATTTGTGCTATTTCATCCTAAACAGTGGAGCATCTGGCAACCTCTTCTTCCACCTGTTCAACATCTCTCTAAATCACTCTCACTTGGGATATGCCTTCTTTCTGAGCTACTGTGCTTCATCATTGTGTTGTTTCTACTAGTTGCTATAATAGTGCAATCTCACTTCTAAACACACAGTATACTAGAGCTGCAATAAAGCCACAAAATATTCTATTCTGATTTTCAATACTGGTTCATAATTAGATATATGTGCACTGGTAATGCAAATTTAGACTGGAAGGCATAACTGTGAAGATCACATGAAACAGTGTAAGAAATGTAAAATGTGTGTACATATTGGTTGTGTTATAGGCTAATTAGTAAGTAGAGATGGGCAAATATTTTTTGAGGTTTTTGATCCAGTCTCCAGATGCTCTACCATGGCTAAGAGGGGGGAGAACAAGGATGTCCCAGCGGGAGGAGAGGTAAAGGGAAAAATGTAACCAAACAGAAAAAGTTGAAATCACAGAGGAGATTCTGAAAGAGAATGGAATCTATCATCTGTCTACGTTCCAGTTAACATGTGCACAATTCAGTTTATTTTAAACCAGAGACAGAACATGAAACACAGACAGAGCTCAGTGCACATGCAGTGAAACGTATACACGGTACAGTGCCTAAATATATATGTATAGATATCTATTAAATAAAATGGTCTTTTAGTTTAACATTTTGGCCAAAGTGTTGTAAGCCCCTGAGCCACTACACGGCAGACAACATCTCAAGGGTCCATAACACTAATATAAATTCTTAATAACCTGTGCATTACCATGGACTAATGATTTATAATAAATCTGTCAAAATTAGTTGCATAGTTCTAAGTCTAATTGAAGCTTTTATTAACCTGTACATTACCAGGAAAAGCACTCTGTATTAGATTTGTCACAATCATACTGCAAGCAAGCAAGTTCCCTTGAGAGTGGGAGATGCTATGGAGTGAGCTTTTAACCATTTAAATGTGGGAGGGGGTGAGCTTCAACAAGATAGGAAGAGCCACCCTCCTTTCCAGTCAGCTAAGACCAGCTGAACAAGAATTGTAAAACATACAGGACACCTGCAAGCTCATATTGAACCCCCAAAATAACCACAACATATATATAAGCATATAAGTGTCACAGAGGAGTGCTACTGAGCATGGCAATATATTTAAAACCAGAGACAGAACATGAAACACAGACAAAGCTCAGTGCACATCCAGTGAAACTTATACACGGTACAGTGCCTAAATATATATGTATAGATATCTATTAAATGTGGGAGGGGGTGAGCTTCAACAAGATAGCAAGAGCCACCCTCCTTTCTAATCAGCAAAGACCAGCTGAACAAGAATTGTAAAACATACTGGTTTTAAATATATATTTCCATGCTCAGTAGCACTCCTCTGTGACACTTATATGCTTATTATATATATATATATATATATATATATATATATATATGTATATATATATATGTTGTGGTTATTTTGGGGGTTCAATATGAACTTGCAGCTGTCCTGTATGTTTTACAATTCTTGTTCAGCTGGTCTTAGCTGATTAGATAGGAGGAGGAGAATGGGGTTCACTTTAGAGAAGCAGCAACGTCGTAGAAGAGTTATGGAGAATTTGACCTGTGGATTTCCGGGAGAGCAGCGGCAGCATCGTCGTCAAGGAGTGATGAAGGAGGTGACCTGTAAGTTTGATGGGTTGGCTTCCATTTGTTTTGCTTTGTGTCTACATCAGCGAATTTCTTCTTGACATAATAAGGCTTCTTAAAACCCTTGCCTTTGGAGTCATCAGAAGGTTTTCTTTATTAGCCTTAGCCTTTTTCTTTGGCATTGGCTTGGAAATGGCTTCCGCCTTTTCACTTTTACTGCACAACAGGCACGGCATAAGAGAGTAGGTTCTTGCGTCCATAGAATCGGGGTTGATCCATGGAAGCAGATGGCACAATGCAGTATCTGGACAAGGGCAAGTTCAAATACAGATCATAGAGTGGGAGGCTATGCAATGTGGGTCACCTTTTATGCATGGCGACGAGGTGCAGGTGTTAAAAGTGGGCGTACTCTAATGTGAGTCATTAAAGTATAAATACACCATTAAATTTTTGGATTCACTGCACATTGATTTCACATCGACTAAACATCGTATATACATTCTTGTTCTTGAATTTCTTTCTACACGCAGCAATGCCTGTTAAAAAGATTTCTAAGGATCTCAGAGTGGCCTCTGCATGAGGCACGGGAACGGCCCATGGTACCGGTAACTGCAAAGGGAGAGGGCAGACCGGGCTAGGCACACCACAGGGCAGCACTGTCTGATAGGGAGGGAGGGAGGGAAGATGCTTTACTGTGGGAATCTTTGGTTCTTCCATGGTTATAACAGGACGTGCTGAACAGTGCGGAGTATGTTTGTTCCAGAAATGAATGGCTGAGAGACAGGGGCGGTTACCCTAGGCAGGGCATAGGGGACGAAAAAGGTACAACGGTCACTGAAGTGAGTATTTGAGTAGCAGCAGGAACTGGAGTAAGTTCTTCGATTGACTCAGAGGACGTTGTGCTTGTCTCTGAAGTAAGTATCAGAGAAACAGCAAGAGCCAAACTAGTTATTTTGATTGAGTCAGAAGGCTTTGCGCTAGCCTCTGAAGTGGGTATCTGTGAAACAGCAAGGGCCAGTCTAGATGTGTCAGTTGAATCAGAGGGCATTGTGGTTGTCTCTGAAGTGGGGGGTTGAGAAACAGCAGGAACTGAACAAGGTACTTCTATGGAATCAGGGGAAATTGCGCTTGTTACAGACGTGGGTCTTTGAGAATCCATAGTGGGTGCAACAGGCTCTATGGGAGACTCTGTGGCAAGGATCTTGGAATCAATTAACGAAACTGCAGGTATTACAGGCATGGCAGGGTAGACAGCATGTAAAACAGGAGCTTTAGCAAAGGTGATAGGCGCCTCACAGACTACAGGGGAGTCGGGGGACAGGAAGCCTGGCTTTAAATCAGCAGTGAGAGTAGTGGTGCAGGTTAACACAGGAAGTGCTGGATAATACTTGGAAGTAATAAGGAAAGAGTCAGAGTGTACTAAGGAATCAGCAGCAGGTAAGCTGATTTCTGAAGTGATAGCCTGAGGGGCAGTAAAGGGGAAGCTAATCACTGTAAAGGGTTCTAAGGAGACTGACTCAGAGTCCAGGACAGGAATAGCAACAGTCTGAGACACAGGAGGAAACTCATTGGTGGTAGGAGTATCACATAATACTGGGGGGACAGAGACAGGGTGACCAGTTTTAACTTCAAGAATTTGAGCAGTAGCAGAGGTTAACACCGGGTGTGCTGGAGATTCTTAAATGCAGTGAGAGATACTTGAGGGTTTAAAAGAGTATAAGGGTACTTTGAAATAGAAACCTGATCCTCCACTGCAGGCAGGGAAGGCTCCGACTTCACTAAGGAAACAGAGGCAGGTACGCGGACCGCTTAAGTGGTAGCTAGAGAAATAGCAACTAGAACCTCCGAGGACGCAAGATGTTCAATGTCTGCTTTTAACCCCAAGGGTAGAGAACTAACAGGGGTTAACGCAGGCAATGTCAGAGAGTCAGAGAAAAGGGGATCTGACTTTGGAACTGGGCGCATAGAAGGTTCATCTTCTGTTACTGGACACTTAACATTGGCATGGGAATTACAAGAATACACAGAGAAAGGCTCAATGGTTTCATTAGCAGGGGTTAAAGCAGGCAGTGCAGGAGAGTCTGAGTGCAGGAATTCTGATTTAGAAAGTGAAGGCAAAAAGGGTCCATACTCTGATACTAAAAGAGTAACATCAGCTTGTGCAATACAGGAATTTACAATGGAAGCCTCGCAGAGCTGACTAGCAGGGGATAAAGCAGGCATAAGCTTGGGGTCTAAACACAGGGAGGTTGAATCAGGGCTAGGAGATGGGAGCTTCTTCCTTAGGAGGCAGTGACAGAGGGTCAGAGGAAAGGGAGGTGGAGTCAGTAGCAGGGACCTTGGCAAATTCTCCTATTGGCTTAAGAGGAACAAAATCAGTTTTGTAATTTCCAGGAGAAGGGGGTACCCCCAAGGGTTTTGTAACAGGACTAGCAGCGCAGGGGAACAGTCCAGTAACAGCGTAGTTGGCGAGGAGAGGTTCATGTTCTTTTATGTACTCATCAAACGCTAGGGACAGTTCATGGAGCGAATCTTAAGCCCGCGCCAGTTGCACAGAATTCACATTGTCCCAGGTAACAGGTGAACCAGGAGAAGGGACACATGAGAGCAGGGTCTGTTTTATTTCCCTGAGGTGCTATGCCCTAATAAGGAGTTCCTTATGGAGCAGTCTTTCAGACAAAGTTAGACCTCCAAACAGGGACGGGATTTCAGGCGGGGGCATCATTTCAAACAGGAACCGGTCTGCAGATAGTATTTCCGACAGAAACATTCACACCTTCACCACTGGGCGGTCCGAGTTTGTGGGTCCGATCATACGGTAACAGTCATGCTCGCCACAAAATGGGACCGGACCGCGGGGCTGAGGTGGGGATGTGAACACACCGACCTTAGGCCGCGCAGCCGGTTCATGATTGTGCAGTTCATAGTCGTTCATAGCAGGTTCAGGATTGGAGACAGTAGCAGCATTGATATCCAAGCAGGGGTTCGGCAATGAGAAGTCAGGTGCGCTCCGCATCAGCAAAAGAGTAGCAGCAGCGCAGGAGTGGCCTCTGCGTGAGGCGCGGGAATGACCCATGGTACTGGTAACTGCAAAGTGAGAGGGCAGACCGGGCTCGGCACACCTCAGGGCAGCACTGGCAGACCAATGATTCAGCGCAGGAGTCCAGAACGGGCCTCTGCAAGGGGAGAGCAGCAGGCCTCAGGACTCAAAAGGCAGGCCTCTGCTATGGGAAAAGCAGCTGGCCTCAAGGAACAGAAAGCTGAACAATACACTGGGAATCCACCGCTTCAGCACTGGAACCAGGACACGGCCTCTGCAATAGAGATACACAGCAGGCCCCAGGAACCAGGAACTAGGAAACAGGAACTAGGAACATGGAAACATGGAAACATGGACAGGATGGCCAAACAGGTGTTTGTGGCAAACATAGTTACATCTTATGACTAAGGTTTTTGCTCGGCACTGAGGCAATGTAAGAGAGCAATATAAGAAGGCCAGCGGGCAAATCCCAGGAGAGAGGTGTGAGGGCATTCCTCCAATGAGAGAGCACCAAGGAAGGGCTGCAGTAATTGCCAGCACAAGTGGATGTGAGGGGAGGTTGTCTGGAAGCAGCACAGTTCTGTAAGGAAAGGGTTTCCACCAAACCCAGGAACAGATTCCTTACAATGCACTTACTGTAACTGCACTATTTTTTTCATTTCAGAGAGAGCTGCACTACCAATCCTGTTACAAAGTATTTTACAGTAGTTTTACAGTAGTTCCAGTATACAGTAGTTTGACAGTAGTAAATGCATAGTCCAATATGGAGTAGTTATACTGTACACAATGCCATTATACAGAATGCACATAACTGCACTAATTTTTTCTTTCCTTTTCAGAGAGAGCTGAACTAAAAAAGGACAGGTGGGGGGAGGGGAGTATCCTGTTTAAATTGTGTGAACTGTGTGTATAGTGTATCTACAGTACAGTCATGATTTACACAACCCCCCCCCCCCCTCTCTCAATGAGCTACAGAATGCAATGTGGCCATGACGAATAAGAGAAAGACTAAAAAATTGTATTACTGTTTTATTATTATAAATGTGCATTATTCACGATAATTTGTATTTTTCATTCTTCCATGATTATCCACCGGCCCTCAATTTTCAACGGACAGAAGAGCTACAGTACGTGTACAAAGAAGATAAAGACTGAATTTTGTATTATTCATGATTATTTGTATTTTTTATTCCTGATAAAATAAATATTTCATTACATTCACGATAATCATAATCATTGAAACCACAACCCTCCCCCCCCCCCAAAGAAAAAGAAAGAATGACAAAAATTGGTAATTTATCAAAAACATGGTTCAAATTATGGTTTTTATAAATCTCTTTTTTTTTCCTTTAACTTTAAATTCACTTTAAATGTGTGTGTGTGTGTGGGGGGGGGATTCTTAAAGAAGGCTTTGTGTTTGTGTGTGAAGTGCTTAGTACGTTGTAAACATCACAAGTCTACACAAGTTTCTGTAGTTGCCAAGAAGGGCTAATCAGATAAACATATTAAATTCGAGAAGGGTTTATCACAAGTGTGCATGCGTTACCGTAAACAAAGCCTCAAAGGGTTGGGGGGGGGTGGATGGATGAGTCATACTGTTTGAATGGTTTGTGAGAGGTCCCAAAGAGGATTACACGCAGGCGCAGAGATGTGACACCAGGCTTGGGACGATTAAAACCACAAAGCCAACCATTTGAAAATGAATGGTCTGTGAGAGGTGTCGATAAGAAGTTGAAATCCTTGAGCCTTGTGTGTGCGGGAAGGAGGGGGGTAAAGCTGCATGAAGGATTGCCTGTACTGTAGTTGAAATAAATATTTTCAACAGGTCACCATTATGTTTTGATCCCCACACCCCCAAATAAATAAAAATCACATAAAGCATGTGCATTAAAAAGCTACAGTACTGATTGAATATCAGAAAATCAAGAATTTTTATGCAGGTACGTCTGGAAACGGAAAAAAAACAAAAACTAATTTTTTATTTATTTTTTCCAGACTTAACTTAAAAATGAATGTGAAGTTATACACGCATGCGCATTAATAATCAATTTGGTCCCTTCCCAAAGAGGATTACACGCAGGCGCAGAGATGTGACACCAAGCTAGGGACGATTAAAACCACAAAGTCAACCATTTGAAAATGAATGGTCTGTGAGAGGTGTCGATAAGAAGTTGAAATCCTTGAGCCTTGTGTGTGTGTGCGGGGGGGGGGGGGGAGGAGGGTAAAGCTGCATGAAGGATTACCTGTACTGTAGTTCAAAGAAATATTTTCAACAGGTAATCATAATGTTTTGATCCCCACACCCCCAAATAAATAAAAATCATATAAAGCATGTGCATGACTAGTGTCACATTAAAAAACTACAGTACCGATTGAATCTCAGAATATCAAGAATCATTTATTTTTTTCAGACTTGAACTTCTAAATGAATGTGAAGTTATACACGCATGCGTAGTAATGTGACACCAGGCTCTGTACATTACACACGCAGGAATGTCATGACATGTTCGGGAAGGTTGAAGCCAGAAAGCCATCCATTCCAAGGAATGGTGTGGAAGAGGTGTAATGTAGATAAGAAGTTGAAATAGTACTTTAGCCTTCTGTGTGTGCGGGGGCGAGAGGGAGAGCGCTGTATGCGCCGAAATGTTATACTGTAACATGCCTTTGCGTTTCAACAATGTTCAAATGAGACATACAGTACTGTACAGTACATGCATAATATAAAAACAGTATGAAAAGAAGTAAAAGTATTGATTACAAAATAATACAGTACATATAGAAATGTGATAATTTTATATTCGAAGAAGACGCAACGTTATATTTTTGTAATACTGTATACTGTAAATCTTCCATTTTACAATTACTGCACGCACACACATACACTACCGACACGTTTTATCCGAGCACGGCTAGCACCGCAAGCCGGGGGATGCCCCGGCGTGCTAGCCGCACTCCCTCAGCGTGCCGCGCATCACCGATGCGCGGTCACGCGTCATCGGGTGCCTGTGCCCCGTGCACGCGCGTCCAGGGCTCCCCAAGGGAGCCCTGGTGTCCCACGATGTGGGGGACGGTGGCAGGGGGTTCCGGGGGACCCGGCGGACCCGGCAGCGGGAGGGAGAGCGCCCCGATCGGAGGGCGCTCCTCCGCTGTTCGGCGCGCGCCCGGCACCCTCCGGCGCGCGCCAGGTTACTGCTGCGGCCGAGAACGGGCAAATGCTCGAATAAACTCGGCCGCAGCAGTAGACTTGCAGAAAATGTACGGCTGTACTGTAGGTTGAATTGCTATTAGACTTTTAAGACAACAGCTCACAAATGCCCACTTGTGTTTTTAGACAGTATTGCAGTATAGCATACAGCGCTAAAAATCCGAGCGCTAACATGCCGGGAACCGCTCCGGGAAAAAAAGAAAATTTACCACATCTGGCTGCGGTTATCACAGTGACGCGGCTACGGCCGCATTAGGATAAACGGGGCCGCAGCTGTAATACATGACGGGAGTGGGAGGATGGTGGCATTGTGGGAAGGAGGATGAGTTGGAGGGATGATGAGAGGGTGAGGGTAAAGGAGGTGGATGAGAGGGGTATATGTGAGGCTTAAGGAGATGGATGGGGAGAGGTGGAGGTATGATAAATAGAGGGGTGTCATTGCACAGCCCCCTATTAGGGAGGCCCAGTGGAAATTGTAGTCCTGGGTCTCGTAAAATCTGTCTCCGGCCCTAGCGTGGTGTGTGAAGGGGGGGGAGGAGGGGGAGATATTCGATGTAAGCCAGAGAGGCTTTCTTGAAAAGGTGAGTTTTCAGGGAGTTTTGGGAGAGAGTTGTGATGTGCGATATAGGGAATTCCAGAGAAAGGGTGCAGCATAGGAGAAGTCTTGTAGGCGAGATTAAGAGGACGTAATAAGGCAGGAGGAAAGGTGGATGTCATTTACAGAATGTTGGGACGTTTAGAGATATATTTTGGGATGAGGGATGAGATGTAAAGGGGGGCAGCATCGTTGAGAGCTTTGTTGGTCAGAACTTTGGATTGCAATTTGAGTCTAGAGGATACGGAAAGCCAATGAAGGGAATTGCATAGTGGCGTGGTAGAAATGGAACAAACATGAATTGCTACTTTATTTTCCCCTTTTTTTAATAAGCTTTAGACTACTAAAAAGGGCTATCCTTCCACAGAAAAGATAAGACTGAAAACTGTTTCTAAGAGAACTTTGAGCCCCATCCTAAATCGTTAAGTGACTGTATTGTTAAAAATCTGTACTAGATTATTTTTAAATGTTCCAGTCTTTATTACCTGTCTGTGATAATTTATCCTCAGCAGACCCAGCAAATACCTCACATCACCAAGTGGTTTGTTCTCCAAAAATACAGATACGTCGAATCATCATTATTACAAAAGTAAATTTTATCTCCTGTAATTATCAACAACATCTAAGGACTATTCTCAGGGCTCCGGACAGATAAACAAGTAGAAACATCAGGTGCCATAGCAATGAGGTTTCTATAAAGAGAGTCTGCTGAGATCAGTGACAATGTCGGGAATCTCCAGATACTGTACGTGCATCAGAAGGAAACTACAAACAGGTAAGAGAAGCTCACTGCTAAGTACACAGCACATCATAATATTAATGGGATGATCTCTGGTTATCATGGGACTAAAGCAGAATGTGTAGTATAGGAGAATATAATAAAATGATGTGTCACTGAAAGTAATGCAAAAAAGCCAGAACAGATGATTTGATGATAATAACTGTAACCACAGAAGGACACAAATAGCAACAAAACAAATGTAATTCTATTCTTACTCTGTGCTTCTCAGATTGCTGCTCCTGACCGTTGTAACTTTCTTCTTCTGATATTAATACATGGCAGTTGCATAGTAACATAGAGCTGTGATTGCGCTGATTCAATGCAATCAAACTTAGTGAATACATCTAATAATTGATTAGAGTAGGTGAATTAGACATTTGTTGTGCACACCATAGGCTATCAATATTTAACTTTTAATTAATCACTAAAATAAATCCCAAAACATAAAAATAAATGAATATATGAGTAACAATGTGAAGACATACATATTTAATATTTTTCAAACATAGAAGAGTGTCACTGGGAAGTGTAATGTTTGTTGAGAGAAACAATAATAGGTTCCATTTGTCATTGGGTTTGTACTCCAACTATGGTAGTGGTGGTATATATATATATATATATATATATATATATATATATATATATATATATTGATGTGTTAATGGTTGGAAACCACATCAACAGTGACACCCATTTAGACACTACACAAATCAGTGATAAATAGTAACAAAAGTATTCTGTAAACAAACATCTGGATCTAGCTATAGTATAATGCAATAGGCAGCTGAGGTTGGAAAGGCAAATAGATGTGCATTTCGGCATTTATGCTGGCTCCTACAGTAGGTCAAGGAAGAACCCCTACTTCTGTGCAGGTTAGATAATAATGTACCCTAATGTAGCGGTGAGAGAGCAGTATATTTCAAATGCCTGATGGATTGTGTTATGAATAAGCCCTCACAAACCTCACTAAAGAACAATGACATTTATATTCCGTATATTAAGTTTCAATATTACTCTTGATGTTTGATTGTATTATTTTAACTTGCAGCATACATGTCTTTTTCTGCCTAGAGATGGGCAAACTGGTCTCAATCTGCTCTGTGGATTTCCCCTAGTTTTTTAGACTAAATCCAATCCACACACCAAAATCCGTCTGTGGAGTGGGTACTAAAATATCAGAGTATTAAGTCTGATACTACTTAAGTTTTTAATTGCATTGCTCACAAGGACTATTTGTAATTGTCACCTTTTCTGAATAGAATGTGAATACAATAAATCAGGCTATATTCAGCCTAAAGTATTTACCCTATCAGGCTGCACCAAGTATATTTGGCTGGAATACCATTCTTGTACTGTATTAGAACATAACTACCACCTATCAGTGGGGTGCTTCTTGAAACCGCACCCTTCACTGTTTTCTTTTGCAGCCTACTTCCAACATTTTTCTGAGTGACAATCTAATCAGGAGTGGTTTGGATGGTGTTAGGCTGTTACTTTAATACACATACACACCATACTTTCCGGACCTATATATATTCACCACCCTGAGGCATCTTTTACATTAGGATTAGAATTTATTTAAGTCTCTATGTATACCACCCCAACCACTGTGTTTTGATCTGGAGGTGCGTTGTTTAATACTTGTTTTAACTATTCATGTTGTTAGCTGTCCTAAGTGTTGTGTGTCTGTGTTTTGGTGTTCATCCTAACTTAATATATTATTTCATAAACCAATAAAGGTTACATTTTATTCCGTACATTTACATAATTATCCAATGAGTGCTAGTTATATAGGGGCCTTTTTCACCTGTCTAGGCAAGTGTAGTTTTGTTCATTATCTCTTTACCCCTGGCACCATCTTATAGACTGTAGCAAGAGCAAACTTTCTTCCCTCTCTCCCCATCTTCTCCACTCTCTCCCAATATTCATTATAATTTTAACTTCCAACTTACATGTCTTTTTCTGCCTAGAGATGGGCAAACTGGTCTCAATCCGGTCCATGGATTCCCCTAGTTTTTTAGACTAAATCCAATCCACATACCAAAATCCGTCTGTGTATTGGGTACTAAAATATCCGAGCCGATACCTTTCAAATGTACAACTCACTGGTATATGTTATTTTTTATACTAATAAGGGATAATCATGGCACTCCCGTTCTCACAAGTCCATAGAAGAGTAAGAAGTACTTGAAGATCCTTTCACCCCAAGGCTGTATATCCTGTCTAGGATGTATCTCATACATTGCACATACAGTATAGTGTAGCACATGCTGTTGGCTGCAGTATTTTGTGTCCTCCTCCCTCTATGAAGTGGAAGAAATACATATCACAGTATAATATTGGTATTGTAGGACCTACTGAAATGGGGTTACTGTGACGTGGTTGCAGCTTAAAATATTTTGGCCAAAGTATTGAACTAAATTTCTCATATTTATGAAGAAAGCATATAGATAAAATACAATTTAATTCTAAGGATATGGAACATCTAAGGTATTGGGGAGACTTATTATATGTATTTAGTGGAATAGGCAAAGTGAACAGTGCCAATTAATAAGATACTGTACCAACAACTTTATATCCTGTTAGCTCGAAAGTAGTTCAAGTGGACATTGTTTACCACCTGCTATCGTTTTACATTTAAATATATATATATATATAAATACATAAAAATTATCTTCTGCCATTTGCCTACATTGCATAAGGATTTGTTGAGACTATGAGACCTTTAATCTCTGGAATTAGGTCCAAAACAACAAATTTGACTGAGTACTGTAGGTCAATTACATTCTGTAGCCATTGGTTCCCTCCTCAGAGTCCCCTGTCACCCATATAAAGGACTCTAGTGAGGTCATTCAGATTATTCAGTGACTTAGATGGGATTCACAAAGTTTACAGGTGACATGTGTCTTTGAGGCGTTCAACAGATGTGTCCAGACTTTCTGTTTTCGGTGCCACAGACCGACGTGAAAATTCTCGACCCGTTCGTGACACAAAAAAACGCATGGTTTGGGGCCCGGGAGGATAAAACACAGCATTAATGTCCCTGGCCATTCAGTCTGGAGGAGCTGCAAGTCTCCACAGAACAGCTGAAGAAGGTGAAGTTAAGAGGTGGTGAGAAGCAATCTCCATATATTTCCTTCCCCTTGGTGATGATGATGTAGATTAGTGTATATGGTCCTATAGTATTCCCTTCTTTCCCCCTCCTATATGGTCATTTAAATCACCGAAGGGAAGAACATATATGGTGACTGTTTCTCACCACCTCTTAACTTCCTCAGCTGTTCTGGGAAGACACCAAACTGGATTAGTTACATTAGCCGGTAGTAAATAATTGTCATGCAATGCCTTAAAAAACGCTAATGTAATTAAGGGGTTAAATCCTCCCGTTACCCCTCCTCCCCCCCAGGATAACTAACAGCCTACCCAAGTGAAGGTACCCTTTACCCGCCACCTCTACCCCAACAAAATACACCCCCTCCTATTTAGGGGGTTCCGAAGCAACAACTAATACCACCTACGGAGAAGTTCATAGGATGTTTGAAAAAATTAAAGTAAATAAGGCACCTGACCCCGATGGCATACTGATGCAGCGGCCGTTATTCGAACACTTCACGCGTCATGTACATCGGAATCCCGATTTGAAACCGCGGGATGAATTCCAGCCTTCCCGCACTAAGATGTGAGCGTGGCGAGTGCAGAAAAACTAATTTTAGTGTTTTGGCTTTTAAATACATGAAATTGACACAGTAGCACAGTAGCACAATACTGTACACATTACAATTCATCCATTTGATTGCAAACAAAGAAACAGAATCCATGGAATTCAAACAAAACAACTGCGATAAGCGCGGGTGCCTGGGGCGCTTGGCCGCATTCGTGCTGCGTGGGGAACAGCAGAGAACTCAAAATCGGCGCTGTTATTTGTTCGAATAACGGCCGCTGCATCAGTACATCCAATAGTTCTTAAGGAGTTAAGTTCAGTAATAGCCAAACCATTATATTTAATATTCAAGGACTCTATTTCCAAAGGCTCAGTACAACAAGATTGGCGTAAAGCAGATGTGGTGTGGTGCCTATATTTAAAATGGGAGCCAGTTCACAACTGGGGAATTACAAACCTGTAAGTCTGACTTCAATAGTGGAGAAACTACTTGAAGGTTTAATACAGGATAATATTCAGAATACATCATTGAAAACAAAATTATTAGAAATAGTCAACATGGATTTATGAAGTATAGATCATGCCAAACCAACCTTATTTGTTTCTTTGAGGAGGTAAGCAGGAATTTAGACCAGGGTAATGCAGTTGATGTGGTCTACTTAGATTTTGCAAAGGCTTTTGATACGGTGCCACACAAGATGTTGGCGTTCAAAATAAAGCAAATTGGACTCAGTAAAAATATATGCACCTAATTGAAAACTGGTTGAAGGATAGACAACCGAGAGTTGACAAAAATTGAACTTTTCAGGTTGGGCTAAAGTTGTGAGTGGAGTACCTCAGGGATCGATACTGGGACCCCTGCTTTTTAACTTATTTATTAATGACCTAGAGGTTGGCATCGAAAGCAAAGTCTCCATCTTTACTGATGATACTAAATCGTGTAAGGTGGTAGAATCAGAGCAGGATGCAATTTCTCTCCAGAAGAACTTG
Source organism: Ascaphus truei (assembly GCF_040206685.1). NCBI lineage: Eukaryota > Metazoa > Chordata > Amphibia > Anura > Ascaphidae > Ascaphus > Ascaphus truei. The sequence continues at coordinate 14,382,033 of NC_134486.1, forward strand.
GGAGACTGGAAACATTGGCAGGTAAATTCCCCTTATGATATATCATTGGATGATATGACACTATGGTTTTTTGTTTGCCATTCTCTGGATCAATAAGTAAGTATAGATCTGGGATAAAGTATCTGTTGTCTAAATTTAGCATAGGTTGAACTTGATGGACGTATGTCTTTTTTCCACCTCATCTACTATGAAACTATGTAACTATGTAACTATATCTCCAGTAGTTTGAATTGCCCATTAATGTGTGGGTGGTGGGGGTGGTGGTGGTGGTGGGGGGGGGGTTAAGGTTAAAAATTGAAGGGGATACTTGCCCTGGGGTGAAGGGTTAGGTCTCCCAGGGATGGGGAATAGGAGGGGTAAACCCTTTAATTAATTTAACGGTTACTACTTGATAAGGTAATTAAGGGGTTACTGTATGGTGGTGTTTAATGGTTGGGCATTGACTCTTTATAGGATGTTGGTACTGCTGAGCATGAGGAGGATGGCCTTCAATTCTTTTATATACTATAGGGTGTCCATTAATTGCCAATGTGGCTATTTATGCCCCCGTTAAATGACTAGTGTTTATTTACTGTACAGAATGTTCTTATTTTATTGAAATGTTTATTTTTTTAATTTATATTTTTTATACTTTAAAATGGGAAAAAGCACTATTAGCCAGATTTGGCTGATATGGCCCTTTCTTATTACTGTTTGTGTGTGGAGGTACTTTTGTTGTCGGTAGGAAGGTGGGTGATGGAGGTAGTTACCACTGTGTAAGTGGTTAGGCCTCCAGGGGGATTGCAGGAGGGGTTAACCCCTGAATTACTTTAGCAGTTAGTCACTAAAGTAATGAGTTGGGGCAAGTAATATACATGTAAGTAATGTAAGTTCTGTAACTGCTACATATATCTTTAATATATATTATCTATAAATGTGCATGCTATGTCTTGTATATAATGTATGCCCTGTTCACTTACTGTATGTAACTATATTTGTAACATTGTATTATTTGTCATCTTGTTGTGCCCAGAAAATACTTGAAAACAAGAGGTAACTCTCAATGTATTCCTGGTAAAACATTTTTATAATAATGTACTTTTGAAACCACATGTGCAATCTACTGAAGGCACACATTGAGGGCCTAGGTATCCACAGTGCCTATCAATAGGTTTCTGGTTCCACATTTATATTTAAATGGTTTATACACTGAGGGGGCATCTATCTATCTATCTATCCACACACACTGGCAAAATCCTGAAGAAAGTCCTGCCTCTTTATAGACAGGGGGCAAGTAACAAAGTGTTGTCAGATGTAAAGGACTGCGTAAAGGACGGTAAAGAGAGTAAAAGACTGCTAGGGAACACGATGAATGTCATGGCTTCAGTGTGGGTGATGACGGCGCTGACACCTCATATATACATACAGAGATTTTTAATTATTTATTATTTATAAAATGTTTTACCAGGAAGTAATACATTGAGAGTAACCTCTCTTTTTCAAGTATGTCCTGGACGCAGAGTTATGATGACCAGTAATAAATGACCAATGGTTACAAATACATAGTTACATTAAGTGAGCAAGATTTTACATTATATACAAGACATTCCATGCACAGTAAGAGATAATATATGTTATAGGCGTATGTAACAGTTACAGACCAGATTAAAAGACCAGATTAAAATATAACAGTTACAGACCAGATTAAAATGTGAGCTTTAGTTTTGACAGAACTTAGACTGGTGGCGGCCGTGAGAGTCTCCAGTAGATTGTTCCAGTTGTGAGGTGCACAGTAAGAGAAGGAGGAGCGGCCAGATACTATGTTGAACCTTGGGACCATGAGCAGTCTTTTGGAGTCAGATCTCAGATGATAAGTGCTGCATGTGCTAGGGGTGAGGAGCTTTTGCATATAGATGGGTAGCTTGCCCAGAAAGTATTTGATGGCAAGACAGAAAAGATTAACTTTGCACCTAGGCTCAAGTGATGACCAATCTATGTCTTTGAGCATTTCACAGTGATGTGTTTTGTAGTTGCATTGGAGGACAAAACGGCATATTGAATTGTGATTAATTATAGATACTGTAGGTACACAATGGGTTGAAAATGTAGCCCCACTGGATCAGGATTAAATAACTATCTACAGTAGCAATTTTCTCTGTACATGCCCCTCCTAATGGAGTGGGGACACAAAACACATCGAGGATATAAGCAGGTAAGTATGAAAGTACTGAAAGTACACTCATGTACACACTCATGTAAGCATGCATTCCACGAACAAGGTGTCAGAAGAGCCAACAATATCTCTTAAGCTTCAAATTCCAAAACAGTTTTTTAATTGTAACTCTGACCATTTTTGGAAAGGACAGTCAGGGATAATATATCCAGTACTGTATTCTATGTTGATTGTCTATCATTCCCTATTCCCTACTTGTACACTATTGGTGGGTGAAGGGCACTGCTTTAAATGCTTAGGGAACTATTCAGTAAAGTTTAATAAGTGACTTACGGACAGTTTTAAACACTTTTGTAGTTAGTTTGCATGTGTAGCTATTCAGAGAACTCCGATAACATGCCAAACTCTCAAGAAAAGTGCTTCTTCCCGATAAGTAGTACTCTTGCTCTGAGAAGCCAAGCGGGAGCTCCAAAAATGCTCTAACTCAATTTTTGAGAAATCGAGCTATTGAAGCAGCTCTGAGATGCACATCGCAGGTGCAGCTCTCAGATTCTGATCTCGCTACCTGAAGGGCTATCTGTAATAATAAGTTATGATAACTATAATAATCCTGCAACTACTTTACGTGCAGCACACCCCTTTCAACTTCTACAACTGTTTGAATCACAGCTATGACCAGCTGACATCCAATATTCGGTTTCTATCCATGGATAATTAAGGTCAATTCTGTTTACAGAGAACTGATATACAGAACATAAATCAAATGCATTCTATTCAGATACATAGAATACGCATGCCCTCAATGAACCGCATATGCGTTCCATTAATTTTACAGCATTGGAGAATAATGAATGCATCTATTCATTCTCAGTTATTAATAAATAACAATCTCACAATTAATTTACCTGCGAAACTGTATGAGAGACAGCCAGAAGAAGCTATTGGTTGAGGAAGGTTGTATTTCTTCACAAATGTTTTTTTTTTTTCTCATAGATTATTGTTTTTAACATTATCTATTGTTCTTATCTTCCAGCACATACAAAATTATGTTTTTGTTTTCACTTAGTATTTCCCTGAAATAAAGCTGTATCTTGTGTAAAATTTACATTTATTGAGTGCTTACATTAGTGCATACTTTACACTCCCCCACACATCGTGCTTCTCTGAGACGCGGCTGTGCCTAGAAGCAAACAAAGACACACACAGCAAGTAACAGTGTCAAAGGTTCCTACAGTATTTTAAAGCTTTCATTCATGTGAAGGAAAGTTACAACCCTCCCACGAGGCTCGATTTGTCTATAGTTACAGATTTTCACAGAATAAGCTCAATGTATTGAAACTATTCAACACACCGTACAATAATATCCCTGCTACAGGTAGGTAAACAGAGACATAAAAATAATAATTTTGAAAACTTTTATACTGGTCTTTCACTGAAATAAAACTTGTAAAATAACGTATATTGCAGACTCATTAGCACCACCTATCGTTACTGCAGAGTACTACGGCAGCTTCAAAACTCCAAGAGAAACTCCACTTGGATTAGCGTGGCCCTGAAAACTGTAAGTAAGGCCTTTTTTTGTGTTTATGTTTATTTTTTTACTTACATTTTTTATTGAGTTTTTCAACAACTGTGAAAGGGTGGGGGGGGAGTACAGAAATCAAAGGTGCAACATTCCCAATGAGCACTGCCATGGGAGACCAGGCGTTTATACCTTTATACCGGGACCATGTCACTGAGCAAAACCAAGAAGTAAAACAAATTGTCATTTATTCCATTGAAACAGATGTACACACAGTGATAACAAAGAACAGGAGAAAACACACTTACTGGGGGTCTGGGCTACAAAACTAACCTTTCCTAAGTGCAATAGCACAGAAAACAAAGTCTTTAGTTTGACCGGCTTGTACCCGCAAAAGTTCTGGAACTCTAATCGGCATGAAGTTCCACACGCCACCGCTCTTTCCGCTCCAGAGGTGCTGAAATCCCTTGACTGGGAGCGAGTACCAAACGTCCTGGTACTCTTTTCGGCTTGCAATCCCAGCCGCGACCGCTACGTTCCTTTCTCAGAACTTGGCCCCGAAAAGCTTGACTGAATTTATTGCCTTATAATTTCTGAAGATGGCTCGCGTCTATTTCCCTTCGAGCATCTTTTGGTGGTTTCAAATTTACCGCTGCTGTTCTGGTGCTTGAATCTTGAATGAATCTGAGGGCCAGATTGGCTGCTGTTTTTCTTATAGTATTTCAGACTCATTCATTAAATACTACAGCCAATCCGAGCATGGAAATGCTACAACCAGCCAATCAGAAGCCTGCCAGTATTCCAAAGCCGGGCAAGCGAGTCTTCTGAATGGAATAAAGGCATTGCCACCATAACCACTTATTATTCAGAAGCCACCCGCTGGTTAGGTGCCTCCATGTTTGGGAAGGTGACTACTTGTCGGAGTGGCTTGTATTCATCTCAGGACATGGATACTCCACCTAGCCATCCTGCTTAAATGGCTTTGACACCTCCGGCTACATCTGTGGCTTTCAAGTCCGGACTAAGAGCAGACTTACTGGCACCAACTTTGTAGCCATTTGGTCTCATGTTCCCAGGCTTTAAAATCCCCAGCTTATTCTATAGTGCACCAAGCATCATACATATTAAACAATCCCTTTAATAAAATATACTTTTGCACTGTGCCTTGCTAAAAATGTCTAAGTCTTTTTGGTGTCAGGGCTACAATGAGAATTCATACTTTCTAATCTTACTAGCCATATGTCTGACACTCTGCAAAACGTGACTTTACATTTTTAACAAAAACCTCATTGCTTTATCATATAGTTGGAGCACCCCCTGAACCCCTATACCTTGTTCAGGGTGACTTGGGCATTAACTGGGCATTCCTCTTTATACTAGGGACCACTGTACGGTTCTGGGGATACTTTGCACCCCTATGCAACTTTTACCTTTCTGGTCTGTACTGAAGCAGGGACTCCGGGAGTCATAAGAAAGTTTCCAGGGCAGAATTTTCACGGGACCATTGTGCCTATATGTATCCGGGATTCCGATCTGATTCCCAGCTAAATTATTGGGGTATCCAGCAACTCTGGACCCCGACTATCTAGGCAAAATCTGACAACACCTTCTCCGCGAAACCCACCCTAAAACCCATAGCCTTGCAATCTTTGCTTGCTGGCACTCCTGGAAAGACAAAAACATAAAAATAATTTATTGTCGCACTTTATACATTCAGTAGAGCAGTATATGTACAAACAGTCAGGTCCAAAAGCTGACACTCTAGGACCCCAAAACATGGATCAGTTGTAACAAGACAGGCTTGACCTTTATTAATGAGCCTGATTACCCCCTTACCGTCACAAGAACATATTACAATTAGAGAATACACAATGAATGACCGGTGGCAAAAGTAAGTAAATATATACATACATACCCTTCAAATCAAATCATAACCCACTGTTCCTTTTAGCATCTGTCTCCCTGGGTGAGGCGGGAAGCAGAGTGGGTCATTATCTTGTGTGTGCATGGTTTATTTATTCCTTACTGCAATCCAAAAATGAGAGTGCTAGCTTAAACCGTTCGCAAATTAGCTTATTTAATTGAACGGGCTATGATGTAGTTTTGCTGCTTAACCCAATTCTCACGTCAATTGACTTTCCCTCTTTGAAGTTATGAAGCTAACAATATAGCGGATACATTTTGACAGCAACCACTTCAGGTAGGCCGCAAACCACTTACTCACTTAACCTTGCGGTTGTGAGGTCGAGCGCTTAGAAATGGATAACTATACTTTCAACGTGGCCACCCATACATAGCACGTGTCTTCAATCAGCGCTTGGTTTAGCGCTCACAGCTCCCTCTTGTGTCTCAAAACCAATTGGCACAGTTTGAATACATTTCTATTACTGCAGCCAGGGAATGGACTGCAAAATGGGGACAAGAAAGATGGTGTAGGGGCAAACATATCAGTGTGGTGCAAATATCGTTAACCCCTTCAGTCCCATTGCTTTTTAGGGTTAATCAGCTGGGTATAATGGCTTTATAAGTGGCCTGATTAACCCCTCCATCGCCACAGGGATTTCATAGTTAATGCCCCAGTCACCCAGAACCTGCATATGGGTTCATGGGTTTGTTCCCTGCTTCAGCACAGACCAAAAAGGTAAAAGGGGCATAGGGATGTGAGGTGTCCCTGAAAGAGTCATGGGGTCCTTAGGTTAATGGGGAAACCCAGTAAATGCCCAGGTCACCCAGAACCGGTATAAGGGTTCTGATGTGCTCCAACAATACATATAAGGTTGTGCGGGGACTCTTACAATCCATACTAAGTCTATGCAATAGTGTGTGGGGAATATGGCTAGTGAAAAATAAAGTGCAGATTTTTATTCTATTTCCCATAGCAGAAAGACTTAGGTTTTTAAAGTGTATATTTTATTAACAAAGTATGTTAAGTATTTTTATGCTTTGTGCACAATAAGCGAGCTGGGACTCTCAGAATCAATGTTCTGACAGGCCACTGGGGCTACCAACGTGGTGGAAAGTGAAGAAACAGGCACACGGTCTTAATCAGCAACAATGAGGTTTAATGTGCCATGAAAACCAACGTTTCGGCAGTACAATACTGCCTTTCTCAAGGTGAAGGCTACCAAATACAAGTGAGCTACACATATATATATACACAAATTCCCCCTTGTACTTACCCCTCCCAGCTCAGATTCACTGTCACGACGTCAACGCCCACGTGATGATGTCAGCGCGCCTCCGTGGCGCTTCGTGATTACGTCAGACGTCGTGGTGTGGGTCCCTGGTAGCACAGCACAGAGCTGCACTGGGAAAACATGGCCACACCACACACCAAGTTGTCGACGCCCCCGCGATGACGTCAGCGCGTCAGTGCGACGCCACGTGATTACGTCAGCCGTCGGGGGGGGTGGAGTTGGAGAGGGTGGTGGGTCTCCACCAGTGCAGTACTCACAGGGATGTGCTGGACATGTGATCCGTCGCCATGGGTACATAGTCTGAGCAGGGAGGACTGAGATTCTAAGTGCATAACCCTGTAAGTGCAGAATAACCAGAAATGAATAAAACAAGGTTGTTGGTCACATCTGTAGTAGTGTGTACAAAACTTCATGTGAAAACTTAAGAAGAGACCTTTGAGGAGTGACGCACTTGAGACGCGACAGGCTGAGAGACACCGCCGGATGACGTCACACGCCAGCGTGGACTAACACGGAAGTAACCGGAGATCATCTCTCCCGATCCACTGCCTGGAGCTCCTTCATCACGCGGAAAGGTTCGCCAACGCAGAGCTGCATAGAGTATCCCTGGATGCCAGCAGCAAGAGGGTGAACGTGTAAAGGATTCCTGCATTCATGTCCTGCAGTCCCTGCTGAGTGGTAACATGTCCCAAAACATGTCATGCTATTAACCTTATTTATTGATGTACAATACTCACCTTCACCTTATAAATATTAATTGAAATTACTACACTATGGTTTTTTTGCGCTGTCTTTTCTTTGTGTATATATGTGTAGCTCACTTGTATTTAGTAGCCTTCACCTTGAGAAAAGGCAGTATTGTACTGCCGAAACGTTGGTTTTCATGGCACATTAAACCTCATTGTTGATGATTAAGACCGTGTGCCTGTTTCTTCACTTTCCATTGGACTACCTTGGGACGTCAGGAGCTCTCCAGAACTGTGCACCGGCAGCTAAGTACCCCACATTCACCAGTATATCAGAGTGCGTGCACTATTTTCTATTTATGTATGCTACCAACATGGTGCCATTAGGTCTGACAGGACACCAGAGATGAAAGCCACAGAGGATGTCTGAGGTGTCAAGACCATTTGGGCAGGAGGGATGAGCAAGTACCCACATCCTGGGATGAATGAAAGTTTTCTATATTAACATTTGCCCCACCAGACGTGGTGGAGCCCAATCCAGCGTTTGGTTTCTGAATAGCACGTGGAAGAGTTGGCAACCTTGCTCATGCCCTTGGCAGATTCATAACCCCCACTTGCCATGCTTCACAAAACCTGCATCGCTCTGATTGTCTGAATCAGATTTGTAGATTCTAAGCAGTGTGTCCAGCAAGTAAATTCAAGTCCTCTAGAAAGAGGGAGCGGTGGCATCAGGAATTGCAGTGTAAAATTGTCCTTTACTCCAACTCAGTATGGACCTTCCCCTTCAACTCGGAAGACCCTCTCGAGAGGCCACAACCCTCTAAGGTGCTGTATCAGGAAAAGAACGAGCGCTCGTAGGATGAAGTAAGCGAGACAGACAACAGCTCAAATACTTTCTCCTAGTTTATAAACAGTTTTTAATCAGGTTATATAGCTAAGCAAGTGAGCGAGTATACGTGCAGAAAACTTACTTCCCATTTACTAACATTAACTCCTTATCTAAAAGTCACACCAGTCTGTCTTTGAATGAAGTCATAAATTCTGACTTGAGACTTGAGACACTAAAATGCTGAGATAGTACAATGTGAAATTGTGTATGTGTCCAGACTTCCTACTTTTACAGGAACTGCCATCTGAACACATACTTGGCATTCATCCAACATATAGGGGCTAGATGGTGAACAACAGAATGGCTAGATTATTACAAAGCAACTTTATAAATCAATATGGAGTACACCCTATAAAATACACATTATCAATTCCCTCATTTTGTCATGAAAATGACAATTACTATTTTTGATATTGTTGATATACTATGTCGTACTGAACTAGTGGTGCAGGTTTTGCGGGGGTCAGAGAGAAATATGAGTGCAGACACGCGGTGTGGGTGGGAGAAATATATGGTCACAGGAGCTCTTGTTTGTAGAGAGATGTATATCAGTGGGACTGGTATAATGTATTTTCTGTTTACCAGGTTGACTATTACTACAAAACCCATTACCAATTTCTAAATTACTATTCACACTGTTCTTCTATAACTACTAGCACATTGTGGCGGCTAAAAATTTCTGTGAATTGGTGGGGGTTAATTTCTACTGGGAGCGACTGCACATGCATCCTGCTTGCACACATCTTTCATACTGCATTTATTTAGAATGGCAAAACAGCAAAATGGCTGCTATGATCTAAAATGGCTGACTTGGACTTCTTTCCTTTTGGTTGACTCAAACCCCTGGGTGACCTCACCACCTTCCTTATAGCCTCATATCCGATCCTCTGAGTCCCCTCTTATTCTTAAGAGAAAGTCTATTTAGAGAACAGTTAACCACTTTATTGTTCTGCTGGACCAAGAAAATTGTCCAATTGTGCATAACTTCATTCCTTTCCGGCCATTATGTCGGCCCAGGTGATTTCTTCTTTGGTCTCTGCTTCTGGGGGACTGCCGACATCTTTATCACCGAAAAGAGGCATTGCGTCAATGGGGGATTGCAGCGCACTTCTGGATTAAAATGTTGCTGTACTTAACACATACATAGAGAGTAACGAGTAGAACAGACACACATACAAAAACATCCGCTAGCTTCGCTTCCAGAGAACTAATCCAACCACCAAGTCCCAACTAATCCCATCCCTTATCTCTACCTTTAATCACTGGAACTACTTTTCCCAAAAATATAACCTGGTCTAGTTGCAGGGTTATTTTCTATCTGTCCTTCTACCACAGAGTTAATAACTTCCACAGGGCAAACTCGTAGTTCTACACCCTTCGTAACCAATTTCTTATAGATAGTTCTACAAATATCTTATATCATATTGTCCTTTTCTCAAGGGGTTAAATATAACACACATATTCCTGGGGTGCAACCTATTGAATATAGATAGTACATTGGGTTACATTATACATAAAATATGGGCTTTGTCTACCAGGATTTCATTGTGTGACTAAAGAGAGTGCATACAGTATATACAATTCACAAAACAATAAAAACAAAATAAAAAATACTAAACAAAATATACCTGTTACTACCCTATCATCTTTGTGTGTACACTACTTACATAAATCTAATAGAACATACATTATAATTAAAATAACAATACCTGTAAAGAAAAAAAGTTATTAAAAAAGTTCAAAGTTCATGTGTTGATGCCCAGACTTTTATCATGCAGTCTGATTTCAGTTCCAGAACATTTCAGGCTAAATTGCTGTCAGGGTAATCTTTGGATTTAGAAGCCCCAGCAACTAGGAAAGTATAGTTTTCACCCCCAGACTCCCAGTATGTGTGTATTTTCTTATGTAGTTTGTGTAACATTGTGTGTCTGCCTTTTTCTGTGAATAAATTTACAATTTATTTCAATTACCTGTTTTGCTCAATGTATGATCCTGGTAAAAGGTGTAAATGCCTGGTCTCCTGTGACAGCAGGTACTGTATGAATTCAGCAAACTTAAAAAGCAATATCTATTTAATCTGATATAAACATTGAGTTTATTTATACTGAAGCATCAAGTTTGAACAAACCCCTTCACTGTCAATAGAGCCAGCCAGGGGAGTAGCTAACGCTGTTGGGGGCCCTCTCTCCCCCCCTGTCGGCGGCCATGCTGACCATCTCTCTCTTCTCACCCAGTTAGAGGCAGGCAGGGGGAGATGATAGTATGTGGCAGAGGGCCACAAGAAGGAAGTCGAGGAGCAGCTAGCAGAGGAGTTAGGAGTTACACAGAGGATGAGCAGAACAGCCAGGGAGGAGCACGCTCCACCAGTCCGACCAGGATGTCTTTATTATTTCCGGTGTCAATGCTGCTACAGCGTGCTCCTCCCCGGCTGTCCTGCTCTGCCACCTTGCAACTCCTAACTCCTCTGCCGGCTGCTCCTCTGCTTAACTCTGGTGGCCCATCACCGCCGCATACCATCATCTCAACCCCTGCCCCCCGTCTGCCTCAATCACCACCCTGTCCCACAGGTAGGCATGGAGGGGAGGGAGAGGAGGGCAGAGAGCTGGGGGGGGGGAGAGAGCTGAGGGGGAGAGCTGAGGAGAGATGAGGAGGGATGATGAGGAGAGGTGAAGAGGAGATATGAGGAGGAATGAGAGAGCTGAGTAGAGATGATAAAAGAGATCTTCCAATTTAAATCAAGACAAATTTTTCTGCTGTATCTATGGAATACCTTTACATATAATGGGGCCCTGAAAAATGTTTTGCCCGGGGGCCTGCACATGTCTAGCTACACCACTGGAGCCAGCAAAGTATAGCAAACATACAGCATTTCCTCTTCAAATAATTACACTAATCTTCAATTTGTTTCTCTTGTTTTCAGTATCTGGGTGTATTAGGAGGCCCTATGTAAAATGTAACCTCTTCACTGCCAGAGTGACCAGCAACTAATCGCAAATATGTTCAGTATTGGTTTTGAATATACAGATGTAGCAGGCTTCACTGTTCCTTTCTGCTGTGATATTTTGGGATAGGTCGTCTGCCAGCATTGCCATTGAATGCTATGAAAACTTTGTGATATTCTGCATTTTAACAGGTTTTAATTTTTTTGGGGGAAAAATGAATCCTCATACATCATTAGGTACAAGAGGGAAGGGTACCTTTATTTTGAATCTACTATAGAGTACAGTATAAAAGTAACATATCGAGTCTTGACTGATAACATCACATTGTGATATCTCTTTATTAGAGAAATGTGGAAGATGTTGTGCCAAATAATCTTCCTGATCCTTGTCAGTATCATTGGAAGGGATTCTGTCAACAGTTCCACATGTGACTTAGAGACTAATATGGAGCTTGTGAGCTACAGCAAACAAGGGGACCTCATCCTTGGAGGAATCATGCAGATGGCCATACTTAAGCTATATGAAGATTTTGACCTGACAAGAAAACCTGAAATCACTTGTGCTCTGTAAGTACACCCTTTCTGCTAAGTTTCACAATGGTTTTGGAAACTAGGTAATTGTATAATGTCCAATGCTACATCCAACGTGACAAAATACAAAGTAAAAAAAAAAAAAATTTAAACGATTGTTTATTTTAGATTGACATACCTGTATACATTGAAAGAAAATATCATATCAAAAAAAAGACATATGTTTACATCATATACTGTACATGGAAAGCCATACAATATTGTAACTCCAAATCTTTAGGATATCTGTCAGATACGTGAGAACTGGCTGCTTACAAATTTTCTTTCGTATTTTCACTTTTAAACATCCTAACATTTAAACAAACAAAATTTTAAACAAAAGAAAACTGATGGTCTCTAAGGGGATCTACGGATTAGGGTGGGGCACAGGGATATATCTTATCCTAAGCATACAGATATAAATAAAAAAACACTAGTACCAGCATTGAACCAACTCGTGAGACAATTTTATTTATTTAGTTATAAAATGTTTAACAAGGAAGTAAAACATTGAGAGTTACCTCTTGTTTTCAAGTGTGTACTAGGCACAGTTATGATGACAAATAATACATGGTTACAAATACAGTTACATAAGTGAACAGGGTATACATTATATACAAGACATAGCATTCACAGTTACAGATAATATATATTATAGGCGTAATGTATGTAATAGTTACAGATTAAAATGGGAGACAGCTTTAGTTTTGAAAGAACGTAAACTGGTGGCAGCTGTGATAGTCTCCAGTAGATTGTTCCAGTTTTGGGGTGCACGATAAGAGAAGGAGGAGCGGCTGGATACTTTTCTGAAACTTGGGACTATGAACATTTTTTGGGGGTCAGATCTCAGATGATATGTGCTGCATGTGTAGGGGTGAGGATCTTGTTCAGATAGACGGGAAGCTTACTGTGGCGAAATTGTGGGTAATCAGTGCATTAATAAAGGCAGTATGCTTGGCTGGTTACCCCTATTTCATATTGGGAATGAAGGGGTTCATTTTATGTGCACTGGGCATGTATTATTTTTCCCTCTGTCCCTTGTTGTCCCCATTTTGCAGGATTGTATAGGCCTGCGGTAATGTATTGCATTGTATACCTGCATTACTGGGTTTGGACACAAGATGCCGCTGCTAGAGTCAAACCGCAAGTTAATTGGAGAAGCGTGGCGCGGTCTCTTTGTTCCATTGAGGAACATAGGTATCCATTACTGAGGCTTGACCTCGCAACCGCGAGGTCAATTGAATCAAAGGGTTGCGGTTTTCAGTCTCAAGTGGTTACCAGATACAATGTATCCCATCCCAGTTAGTAGCGTAACTTGAAAGGCGGCCGGCAATTGCCGTGGGTACTCGGTCAATTGACGTGGGAACTCTGTAAACCGCAAGTCAATTGACGTGAGAAGCCCATAGCCCAGCGTTGCCAGCTCAAGGAGAAGCCCTAACTCGGGAACGGAATGGACTAGCACCCTGAAATATGGTGTGTAGCCCCAGAGTAACACCCCAAGTACACACATATCAAAAATATAACTTTAGGACAAGTAGAACATATATTTTTAATAAAGTACCTTTCTGGCTCCAGTTTTAAATGTACAGGCAGGATTAAGTTTTTTGTACTTGCCTTTGTAATGCATCCAGTGACCAAATGTTTCAACACCCATGAGCTGGGAGCACTTTCGTATCCAGACTTCAGAGACCCCATGTTGAGGCAGTGTCTATGAGTTTAGGGGAGTGTTGCAAATTAAAGCCCCCAGAGCAGGATGTGTGAATTAGTCGGGATGCTCACTGAATGGGAGATCCTGTTAGTCATCGGGGCTTGTTCACACCTTTGGTCCAACTCCTAGCCTGGGAGACGTTAGGTAAAAATGGGAGTACCCATATGGTAAGCAGCCCAGGTGTCAGAGTTGCACAGGCGCTGTATCAACCGGAAATCCCGGTTGTGCCCACACTGCAAACTGTGGGCAAGATAGAGATTGGTGGGATGGAGAAACTTAGGCACTAGGATGACCGGGCAAGCCCAAGGTCTCTGGGATGGTACAATTAACCCTAGGACTAGCATCTCCTCTACCTCCCTCTCTATACTGCCATTCACTTCTGCTGATACTTGATATGCATGCTTATGCAGGTGTGCACTGGGTGATTTGTGATATGTGTTCTGCCCGGCTTGTCCATGAACAGAACCCTATGCTTATCAAGCATAGCACTCACCTTGTACCCTCTGCCGCTCACTGAGCTCAGACCCTATCTCAACCTGCTATACTGTGCGCCCTTTCCTAGTCTCCCTTAGGAGGTCAGGCAGAGCATTGCTTGCCAGGTCCCCCATCGGTGGGCTACATATAGTCAGCACTGATACCACACTCGGTGCAAAAAACTCTTTCAGCATATTAATGTGATAAGTTCTAGTTCTTCCTTTCTCGCCATCTAACTGCACAATATAGTTGTACTCATTCATCTTTCTGAGAACTGTGTACGGTTCAGAGCAGGCAGACATTAATTTGTTCTGCCGAGTGGGTTTAAGAACAAGTAGTTGCTGTCCTGTGATGAATGATCTGCTATGGTTATTTTGGTCATACTAAGCTTTCTGCTTGGTCTGAGCCTCCTTGAGGTTAGCCTGTACCAACCCCATAAGCATTTCTAGCCGGTCTCTGAGATCTGCTACATACTGAAGCACAGAAGCATCAGTATTTGTAGTCTCCCCTTCACATCCCTCACGGAATAGGTTCAGAGGTCCCAGTACCTGCGACAATATAGCAGCTCAAAGGGAGAGAACCCTGTAGATTCTTGCGGTACTTCTCGGTATGCAAATAGCAATTGCTGTAAGTGAATCTCCCAGCCCATCCCATCTACTTCTATAAACGCTAAAAGCATCTGCTTCAGGGTAAGATTGAACTTCTCATATAGCCCGTTGGTCTGGGGTTGGTAATGGGTCATGCGCTGGTGCTTCGCCTCGCAAGCATCCCAGAGACACTGTAACAATTCACTCTTGAATCGTGACCGTTGATTGGTTAGAATCTCAGAAGGGAAACCTACTCTAGTGAAAATCACAAATAATGCTTTTGCTACTGCCCTAGCATCGATGGTGGAAAGAGGTACAGCCTCATGGTAACGGGTGGCAAAATCCACCACCGTGAGTATGTAACGCTTGCTTGACCAAATGGGGATGATGTCCATAGCTACCCTCTGGAAAGGTTCCCCAATTACCGTAACGGGTTAAGGAGTGCCCTCACCTGATCACCTACCTTACCCACTCGCTGGCAGGAATCACAGAAGCGGCAGAAATCTGCCACTGCCCCAAATGCAAAATAGTGGAAAGAAACTAGGGCGCTCAAACAAAGCTCCCTCTGTAGAGAAACGTATACTCTAATGTGTCTGATATGATGTACAGATGGATGGAGTAGGGCAAAGAGTAATATAGATAATACTGGCCCATCGTAGATACTGCTGCTCGACCCGAGGAGGTTTGTCCCAGCGATCCTCAGTGGATAGTGAGAAGGAGAGTAGGGGAGCGCAAAAAAGGAAAGGTAAAAATACTATAAGTATTCCTGGTATCGACAGCTGGTGTAATAATATCAGCATGCAATCCAAAAGGCCGGGGATGGGTGAGGAATGACACACAAACCCAATAAAGTGCAAGTCACAATACGATCCACCCGTAAAATAGGGGAATAGCCAGGGGTGATGTGAAAAATATATAAGAAATAAGGACTCACACGACCATGTGTGAGTCTGTACCACACAGGGTGTCTTGGGCACTGATAGTCTATCGTCGCATCCCTCTGCGTTTACAGTGGTATTATAGTGCTGGGAGATAAGTCCTCGTGATGCACCAGATGTCAAATAGGGTAGAGAATGCCCAGATGGTATGGTTAAAGTACAAAGTTGAATAAAATCGCAATACATAAGTAACAAGGCACTCACATGTGAAAAAGCAGCAGTGCTCCTGACTTGTCCGGGCTGCGTCTCACTAGAAGCTACTCTTTATACCTCGTACGGTCCACAGAGCTGATGGGTAGTGATGACGAAGCGCTACGGTGGTCAGCAGGAGCCAGGACAGTGAACGTTGCCCGAACTACGCCTTTCGTATTTCGCAATACTTCATCAGGTTCGGCAACGTTCACAAATGGCAGGGCGTCTCTTAAGTAGCCCACAGTCAATTGAAATAATTGAACACCTGGACTACTTACACTATAAAGCCCTAATCTATATTCAGGGCATTAGCGACAGTTGCGTCACACACAGTAGATGTGCAGTGAAAATACCCACACGAGTATTATATAAATTTATAAAATCAAACATAAACATACTGTAACTTCATATTGGGACTGATTGCAAATCCAGTACCCATAGTAGAAATACATGGCAGTGAATTACAACGTTCACTAATGACAGGACGTCTCTTGAATATCCCACAGTCAATTGAAATAATTAAAACACCTCAACTACTTAACAGTGGAGCCCTAATCTATATTCAGGGCATTGGCGACAGCTACGTCACCCACAGTAGATATTACAGAGTGATGTAAAGTGCAAACACCCACACCAGTAAAATAAAAATAAAATCACACCTGGACATAGCTACATACTGGGGCTGATTACAAATCAAGTACACATAGTCAGGGCCACCAACAGAAATCATGGGGCCGAGGACAAATGAAAGGAGCAGGATAGCGCACCCCCCACCCCGAACCTATAGCACACCTGCCACGAAAAAATATTTTTTAGAGCCCAATATTTTACATACTGTTTTCTTATTGTGATACAGAAAAAAACATTACAATGCAACCTGTTTATTTTTATATTTTCAACAAAAGATAGGTGACTGGGTGTGAGGGTTCGGGGATCGCGGCGCTCACAGCGCGACCCCTCCTCACCTCCTTTACCTCCTGATGCTGCCATGGTGCGTCCCTCTCGCTGCCCTGGGGTTTCCCTGCCGTCTCCGGCGGTCCGCCTTTGCTCCAAGGCTGCCTCTCTCTCATGCGGCGGACATTTGTCCCGGGCGCGCGTGGACAGCTAGCGCCGGGTGAAGATAATTTATTCACTGCACTGGCAGTGAAACCACACCCCCAACTGACTTACAGGCTATTTCCCCAGACCAAACTAACTCACCTACCTGCCAATCAAGGGGACCTATCCAAGACAGCTTCACGCACTCCTCCAGGTCTGTCCCCGCTTCTGATTGGTCAGCCGCAATTTATATTGCCTGTCCTGCCACTCACTCATTGCTCGACGTAGTCTCCGCTCATTCACTCAGGTCACGACTCGGCTTGATGGACGGCAATCTCTGGCTATAGACCCCTGCCTGGACAAAGACCTTCCAGAATTCTCCAATCCCTGACCTTGGCTAACGGCAACAACTATGTCTCTCCTTTACCGGAACCGGCAAGTATTGCAAAAGCTATCACCACCTGGCCTGGCAACGCCTAAAACACCACACTACGGACGCGCTCCTTTTGCTGCAGGTGCGTGCACGTATACATCCCCACCTCAGTAATAGGGACGGGTCTGGTCTGCGGGAACCACCGTCATAACATTATGTCGGGCCCACAAGACACAGACCAGACTGATCTGGCCTCCATGAAAATGACCATCTATCAACAAATCCAGGCCTTAACGGATCAAGTGGCTCTTCTCACCCAACAGGCACAGGACCTTACTCTTCAGGCACCGGCGCAGGCAGAACCAGTATCCATATCGTCCCCAGATCCGAAGATTCCAGCCCCGAAGCCATACACAGTCCCAGTATGTAGCTATGTCCAGGTGTGATTTTATTTTTATTTTACTGGTGTGGGTGTTTCCTCAACCAATGCAAGATCCCGTTCGAGATGAATCGTCCGCTCACCCCAGCATATATCTCATTGGAGACTGGCCCCATCACCCTTTCTTCTCATTCCCACAAGGAAACCCTGGACTTTTACGTGATCCATACTCCTGGTACACCGGTCACACTTGGACTGGAAGACCTGGCATGGAACCGCCTCAACAAGCCGGGAGCTTTGAAATAGAAAATCCTTTCTGTTTTTGGCGCTGCAATCTGTGCAATAATAGGACCGTGTGCATTCGTGGCCCTGAATACATTAAGGCTAACTACATCTGTATCTTCATAAGGACATAACAATTAGAGGTTGTTCAATTACTATTTTTTTACTATAATTGTGCATGATGTGAAAACTACCAGGAAAGAAGAAAAGATCTCAAAATGTACAGTTAGAGAAGAGAAGGGAGTGGGGGATGTGATAGAAATTTTGAAATACTGTACCTCAAGGGTTTAAACAAAGTACAGAAGAAAAGCACATTTCAGAGATTGAGAATTGCTAAAACAAGTGATCACACATTCAAACTTGAAATTGGGAGGCTCAGAGTAAAATGTGAGTACTTCTTTACAGAAATAGTGGTGGATTCATGGATTAGTCTCCCAACAGAGCTGGTACAGGCTAATAAAGGAAGGAGCTCAACATAATACATATTACATTGTATAGCTTGCCATCCTATATATCCTATCTTCTTACAGATATTCTATTCGTTATTTCCGACACTTCATGGCCTTTGTTTTCGCTGTTGAAGAGATAAATAAACAGTCAAAGCTCCTACCAAACATTACCCTTGGATTCCAGATTTACGACTCTTGTCTGATGGAAAATAAAGCCATAGAGAGTGCACTAAGCATATTAACAGGAGCGGTGAAAGCTGTTCCCAACTACAGCTGCGATTTGAATAGTAAAGTGGTGGCCTTTATAGGACACATGATGTCTTCATCCACCTACTCACTAGCAGGTCTTACTGGGATCTACAGATATCCACAGGTAAGCAGGAGGTACAACTGGTGTATTCTGGTGTCAGGGTTTGTAGGCTGCAGTATTTCTTCTTTATTACTTTTTTTTCAAATAGAATAGACTGAAATGGTTCCTAAATTCCTGAATACTCAATTATAATAGGAATTATAGGACATCTCTGTAAGAGCTTTGCTTGCATATTTGAAATGTAAGTAAAGTAAAACGTAGCTAAAAAGAGAAGAAAACTGTCAAATACCCTCAATACTTTGAACATTTATTGTCAGGTCAACCTGTGGAAGAACAAAAAAGGGTGATCAGTGCGCAGCTAAAACATGGTAATACAAACAGTGCTATTAAATGCAGTGTAGCGTCAAAATAAACAATAGTTGAACCTTGTGAGGGAAGTCACTATAGTAGCATCTGCAGCCTTTCTTGAGGGGTGGCTCGACACCCCTAGAGCTGGAGAAAAGACATAAAGACAGGGTGCACAACGCACATAGTGAAGCACAGTAAAAAAGATACATTTTACTAAAAGATTATAAGTTCTGCGTACATCAATGTTGATAAAAACAAGCACTGGATTCGTGGGGTTACCACACAGAGGGAGGGTTGGAATCACAGCTCTTCAACACATAGGATGGAAGACACAGGATAGGAATCTCCGTGGAACCTTGAATTATGTTTCCCTCATCTCAGGGTAACCAGATGGTGGGGACAGATGAATAAGTCCCGCAAAAAGTCCCATAGCGAGGCACAAATGCCTCCTTGAGTCCCACAGCTGCAGAGCACCGACAGCACGCCTCTCAGTCCCGTGGAGTACCTGCTGAGGATGTCACAGGATTCTCCTCTATTGCAATGCGGAGAGGAGTGTCCACAGCGGTGTACAGCACACAGGGCGGCGTATGGCACACAAAACAGCAAGCTGTGATACAGGGGACAGGGAGGACTACACCAAGAATATACTTGGCTAGAGTTGGGTCAGACAAATGAGCATAAAGACCTTTCAACGCGTTTCGTAACTGGAATTTACTGCTTTCCAGTTACGAAACGCGTTGGAAGGTCTTTATGCTCATTTGTCTGACCCAACTCTAGCCAATAAGTGCAGCAAAATCAGACAATAGGAAAGGGAATCCCTGTCCCGAAGAGCTTACAATCGAAGTGATTGGAGACTTACAGAGACAGCAGGTGAGGGAATAAGTGCGGTGGCTAGCAGTGCTTTGCCTCAGTGACTGTGGGTGTTGAACACTAGCCATGAGTTCAGGTTATTGGGATGTGTGATTTGTGAGGTAAGTTTTAAGGTTTGTCAGTATTAGATCAATCAGATAGGTTAACACCGTTAGCAAGGAAAGAGTTGGTAGGGAGGCGAGGATGAGAGCAGGTATGTATATGGCTGGGTCCAGTATTTGGAGAGATATCCCCTGCAGCAATAAGTAGTAGATAGAGGTTGTGAATAGAGGATTTGTGGGTGTGTCTACTATTAAGGGGTAAAGAATTTGTTGGGAGGGAGAGGTGTATAGATAATTGTGCAGTGCATGGGCACAGGCTTAGACAGAGGGGAGGATAGAGGAAGAAATATGGATAGGAGTGGAGAGGGGAAGTTGGAGAGAACAGAAGTGTTTACAAAGATGTGAAGAAACAGTTTACAGAAAACGCAGTAGGGATAGCCTACTCAAACCTTGGAGACCTGGTATTTTTAACAGACTATAATGATAATAATTGTAAATATAATATTTGCATTCTTTCTTTCTTGTTCCTGAATATTCATGCTTTGGAGACAGAAGAATAAAACATTATCTGTATCTTGTCTTTATATATTAAGACATTCTTAAACAATGTGGTAATAATCTGATTTATTGGCTATCATGGTGTTGCCTGTTTTCATTATATTATTTTCCTGTTCTCTGCAGATCACTTATGGAGCTATGGATCCCATTTTTAATGACAGAATACGATTTCCATCATTTTACCGCACTGTGCCCAATGAGCGAATCCAGTATAAGGCCATCATTCAGTTATTACAGCATTTTGGCTGGAACTGGGTTGGGATTATCACTTCAGATGATGAAAGTAACTACAGAGTCGGCAGGGAACTACGAGATGAAATAATTAACAGCGGAAGCTGTGTTGAATTCCTCATAACTGTTCTCACTGAAGACTGGTACAACAAAAATATGGATGTTGTCCTAAAATCCAACTGTAATGTGGTCATTGTATATACCAACCCAGCACGTTTAATATCCATCTTTAAATATTCTTCCGATGTATCTGGATTAGGGAAAGTTTTAATTCTACCTGCCACATTGCTGACAGTAACAAAATTACACGAGCTCTATGGCATTGAACAGTTGAATGTCGCTCTGAGGTTTTCTGTGCAAAGAGGGGATATCCCAGGTCTGCGAGATTTCCTACAAAGTGCAGATCTCTATAAATATCCAGACAATATATTTCTCAAGTATATCTGGGGAGACACATTTGATTGTTTGCCTCAAAATATGACATTATTACCAAACAAGACAATAATTCCAATCCCTGAATGTGAAGATAATAGGGACCTCAGTGTGTTGGATCCCTTTATCTACGATGTGAATAATTTCCGATTCACCCACAGCGTATATACAGCGGTTTATGCTGTTGCACATGCATTGCATGACATGTATTTACACACTAACCACAAGCTCCCAAAAACTGATATCCCAAGTCAGACCTGGCAGCCATGGAAGGTAAATATTTGGATGAAGATGTATATCATGAATAGGGATGGCTTTTCCTTGTGAAAATGAGCAAATATCAGGAAAAAATTATGTACATGTGTTTTACTAAAGTGTAATATAGGAATTTACATCTTAAATATTACACATTTTTCTTGACTCCTTCAGGTTGATGAGATTAATAGTTTGCATCACGCGACAGAAATTAAACAAAATCTGGCTACATCTGTACATAAGTAAAGAGAAAGTTGAAAAAAGGCGCTTCCGCAAAGAGTGATCACTAACAATAACGTGATCTGTATTAAGTGCTCTAATACACAATAATAACTTCAAGTGACAGAGCTAAAATTACCATATAAACATAATTGTGCAAATATAGTGCAGTGAAAAAACAAATATGGTTGTTACTCCCGGCTCAAACCCTCTGGTGGGTCCTGTTTCCGCTGGTCCCAAAACACTGCATTTCTTCTTACAATCCAGGTACAATGTAATGCTGTTCCCATGGATTGTGAGAAGAAATGCAACTGCACATAGAAGGGGAGAGAATATTACACAGGAGGGTTAAAAGGAAAATATTTTCATACTAGAAAATCCTTGACTTAAGTGATTATTTTGCCTAATTATTTTGAATATAGTAATGTTAGCCAATCTGGCAATAACTCTTTATAATATGATATCAAATGAAATTGTCAATTTATTAATGGATTGTAGTGCATAGGGGTGCTGCAATACTATGTAATTAAATAAAATAAATGCAGCGCGATAGCCTGTTAGAGATGAGCAGGGAGAGGGACCGCTTCTGTCTGCTCTCACTGCACAGCTCGTCTAGACTGGTGTAGCCCGGTAGGATTGTCACAGTGAGGGTCCCATTCAGAAGCAGGGAGCCCGCTATGTTAATCCTGATGGGAAATTAGTCTGGCCGCGGGAAAGCCACGAGCAGACAGTGGTCAGGCAGCTTTCAACTGTGGTTTCCTGGCTGAATACTCAACAATACCTCTTACTGCCTCTGTAGTAAGTTACCAAAACACAATAAACACAATTTAGAAAACTAAAAATGTTTCACAAATGGCCCTAAAGTCTAGATGTGTTTTTTATTTTTAAATATAAAGATATTGATTTATCTAAATCATGAAAACATTTTTACCACACTAATTTTCTTCAAATTGCATTAGAGTGAGTCCTCGCTTATCCGACACAAAGCGTCCCGCAAACCCCTGCCGGATAGCAGATTGTCGGAAAGCGGGACCAATGTTAACAGGTGGTGATTTCCGTCGGGTACGCGAAACTTGCGACGGATGATGCATTTTTTTATTGAATTAGCCGCTGTCGGAAAAATCATCCAACGGAAAGCGAAACGTCGTAAACCGAGGACTACCTGTACATAGTTACTGTACTTCTAATAAGTAGGGCATGCTTAATGTCTATTGAGAATATCAATAAAAAAAGAGGAATCCTCATGGGATGATGGCGCTGCACAGTAAGGACCATGAGAAAACCTTCCCTGTCGCTGCTCCCAAACTCCAACCGCGGAGAAACTCAGAGCTCCTGAACCAGCAGGTGAGCTACAGTACCCAGGGAAACACCCATGCAGTGGCCAGATCTTCCATGGCAGGGGGGAACAGGTACTATACACTATACAGTGGTGGCGCAGCTGAGTCTAAAGGGGCTGGGTTTGTTATTTTTTTCCCTCAGCGTGCCGCGCGTCACTGATGCGCGGTCACGCTTCATCGGGTGCGTGCGCACGTGGCGCGCGTGCCCAGGGCTCCCCGAAGGGAGCCCTGGTTACGGGAGATGTGGGGGAAGGTGGTGGGGGGCCCGGGGGACCCGGTGGACCCGGAGAGGGGAGGGGAGAGGCACTGATCGGAGGACCAATCTGCGAGGCTTCGGCTGGCGCGCGGGAAAATTCGGCGCCAGCCCAAAATCTGCCGCGGCACAAACCGGGTGAGTATTAGACTCAGCTCGGCCGCGACAATATTTGGAGGCACTGCTGAGATGAGCAACGGGGGCGGCAAAGTATTGCTGGAAAACCCGCTATAGGAGAAGTTAATGGGGGCATTGACCGTATCCAGGCCAGAGCGTTTCTTTTCGGTTGCAAGCGGTGTTCCCTGGATGGAACTCGCTCATAACACAACCCCACCCTCTGCTGCATGAGATGTGCCTGAACCCACTGTTTCAAGGCCATCGTTTTACCTTGTCCGGGATATTATGCAGATCTGAGAGGTGTCAGAATCACACTGTATCAGGGCCGGGTCACATCCTCTTCCAAAGGTGGAGAAGTGTCTAAACCTCACAGTATCATGACAGGAGCCGCAGATGGTATGCCTTTAGGGGATAGTCTTGAAAGATAGCACCCCGCGTTGGACTATCTGTTTGGTGCCTTTACAGAGTTATGTTCCAGGGTTGAGAGGTGCCTGAACATAACCATTTCAGCCAAGGGCACGCTGCAGCACATGCCCCAGGGGGTTGTGACTTAAAGATATCAATCCCCGCAATGGGACAGCAGTATGTGCTCAACTACTATGAGCTAGATCCCCGGGTGGGATAGGGTGCTCGAATGGGGACCTGGCGTGAAAGTTAGCCCCCCATATTGGGACTATGCGCTTGCAGTTGGGGAGGAAAAGAATGCCTGTGGAGCATGCCAGCCGGTGTGGGGGCTTGAAACATAGCCCCCAAATGATGGAGCTTGTTGCAGGCACTAAAGGAGGAGAGTTCAGGGTCCCTTAGCAGGATAGTGATGAAAAGTGGTGCTAAGGCGCTCCTATACAGAGTAATTAAATGTGCTCAAATAGTAAACAATATTGAAACGCTAACAAGTGTATAATTAAGTGCTGAAAATTAAATACAAATAAGTGAATGTGCAAGTGCAGTAAATAGGTAATAGGTCGCAGCTCAACCCTCTGAAGAAAGATCCTGGTTTTCTTCTGTGTAGTTATATTTAAAGTTTGGGGAGTGCAGATATCACCATTTATGAAAAACATACTGTATATACTACATAGTGTAATCAGCTTCACAAGTGTTCTTAATTCTAGGATTCAGCCAAAAGGGTACTCACAATCTCTCAGATCAAAAAACATAATTTCCCACATAACATGTGGCTCAGGGTAGTCAGATGTTAGTTTATCTAGTCGTTTGGTGATGGTGGTCACAGTGTGATGTATCCTCAATGAAACAGAAAATTCCACAGTAGTGCAACACTGTATAAAATTCAGGGGTGTGTATTTAATAATATATCATACTTACATGAATAAAAGGTATCATAGGCACATAAAAATAAAGATGAGTGGCTAGTCGATATCTCCACTGCTCAGTGAGTGTCACTTCCGGTGGCGGGTCGCGTCCCTTCTGGTGCCTTCGGGATCGTGGAGGAGGACGGGCAGCAATTCTCATGGAGGATATCAGTAACGCCGACTCTTGAAGAAGCTGCAAAGTGAAACGCGTAGAGTAGGCGGGTGTGATCGGATGCGAAGCCAGTAAAGCCCAGACGCACATGTTGCTCAGTGTCGGAAGGTTAACCATTGAACTATCTCTGGTTCTACTACTATGGATATGTTTCCATTCAAGCGATATGCACTGCCTGGAGGCATTCTAATGATGTGGGACAGAGAGGAGAAATTCCTGCACTATGTGTGCCTGATTTGTGGTTACCCGGGAGGCGAGATAGGAGACGACACCCGTTGCCTGCGGTGCGATGTGGCCTATTTGCAACCGTGGCTGCCGGCCTGTTACTGGCCTATATTGGCCTTATCCGGGCGGAGTTGCGGAGTCTGTCAAACTGATCCGTAAGCTCCAGTGAGTGGCGGAGACTTCCTCTGTGGACGCAAAGAGGGACTTCCTGACAATACTGTACGATCTCTTCCACTCTGGCCACAATGCTTCCCGCATTGTCTTTTGCGGGGAATACTATAACTCCAGCCCAGACCCCTATTGCCCGTATTACCATCCCCGCCACCTTCCCAGAGACCAAAGATTTAGATAATAAATAACGTCCCCTATCCCCTCTGCCACGATCATCTACCATGAGTGTAGCACCAGAACGTACTGTTAGAAAAGTATAGGATATGTATGAATCTGATGATGCCAATGATGTGTACAGGTGATGGGATCCTATGTTCAGGGGTTATGTACCACATTTAAACAGGACATGCTTTGTTCTGGAAAGGGACAATCACTGGTGGCAGAATGCAAAGTTTACTCCAGAGCAGGAGGCGGAGATAATGAGGAAACATAACCAATGTGTAGATCAGGGACTGCTTGCACAACCAGAAAAGGGGAGGATTTCTGTCTTTCCCCTTTGGATGGACCACTATTCTGGTATTGCGTGGCCGGGCATGTGGGCAGAATCTCATGAATAGTAGCCGTGCAGAGCGAGTTCTAGTACAGCAGTTTAAGCGTTCCCATGGTATGAGTATCCTTATCTCCCCGAAGAGCTCATGAGAGTCACTGAGGCTCATAGGGATGAGTGGGTAAGGGTGGCAGTGATTGAATATATTGCTCCTAAATATAATACCACAGCTGTTATTAGGGCGGACAGCGCTGAATATCTGGTAGGTCTGGTAGGTAGGACACAATATTCATCTAGACCGGGTAGAGTATATTTTCACAGGAGAACAGTACTTTTACACCAAAACCACTGGGACCACTAGCAGCAGGCAGGGAAACGTTGTTGAATAAAATGGGGTTTATTCTGGCACGCCAGCAGACAAAACAAAGATGTACAAAACAAGATACAATACAAACTGTGGACCTGGGGAGTAGACTCTAGCCTCAATAGGTACAGGAGCCTGCTTCATGTAGGCTTGCCCTGTCCTCTTCTCATCCAGGATACAAGAGGGCTGATCACACAGCAGCCCCTCAGAGATACATCTCCAGCTGGTCACCGTCAAGATCAAACTCCTTCACAGAATGACTCTCACTCTCTCATATAGTCTCTCATATGCTCTGAGATGCTATCAGATGCTCTCCCCACTCCTTCACAGAGTGTCTCTTCAAATGGTCCTCTGAGGGAATCTGCACACACCTTCCCAGAGTGTCTCCCAGTCTCTGTTAGCCTCTCTTGCTCTCTGGTGCTCTCTGAAGGTAGATCTCATTCTCTGATCATCAGCACCCCTTATATAGCCCTCTGTGGCTATCCCTTGCCTGGGAGGGTGCTGCCCGCCAATCAGAGCATCGATTAGGTTGGGGCCACAACAGCCAGAGGGTGTGCTAAGAACCCATCCCCATATTGTTCAATCTTTTTCACTCAACAAATGTCTGTAACACCTCTGTTGTTGTTTGCAAACTCACAAACAAGGGTTTGTTGAATAATGAGAAGATTATTTAATACAAAGTATGATCATACACCAAAGTCAAATAGACTCTCTGCCAGGGAGTGTCCAGGCAGTAAATGTTATACACTTTTGGATCCTTTGTCTAAAACTGTTACTAGGCAGATTATACTAACCACTCCTTAATTCTTAAACCAATCATATTACAGCTCATTAAACCTGGTTAGAACTAGCCTCAAAACAACTATGAATGGTTCCAGGTACCAAGTCTCACTAGGAATGTGGGCGTTACTTTAGGCACAATCATAATCTACAGTACTCAGAAACGAAACTCATTCACACCACATACACATTTTTACTCACAAAATGGATACTGGACATGACTGACTTTGCAAAATGGAAACTGAACATCACTTTCAATCCTTCTCCAGAGACCCCAACCAGTCCATTTCAATAATATATCAACAGTATCTTCATTTTAGCAATATTATTTTGTCACCTTCATGCTCCCAACCATTGTCTCAATACACATTTATTTGCAGGAACCTCAGATGATTAAATCAGGGTCCCCTCCATACAAATGTACATATTATCCAAATAATCCTTTACAAGGCTGTCTCCCAAATCACATCACAGTGCTTACACAAAGATCACAAACCCTTTATCTCATATTGCTTGTTCAACTAGACTTGGGAATTGAATTAACAGGGAATAAAGTGCTTTGGACTACATTCTCACATACATAGTGCATTTGGTTGAAATAAGCCTTACATAGGTGGCCAAGTTACATGGATTTAAGGGTACAGTAGCTAGCTGGGCTTCATTTCAGTTTTGTGATGCCATCAACCCCTACCGTCACATATATCAGTGAGTATGGCAAGTGCCACTCCATAACAGTGCCGGATAAAGATGGTAAGCTAGTCTGGATTCCAGACCCTGATCACTACTATTGATACAGCAGGGCAGTAATGCAAATTGTAAAGAGAGATACAGCAGGGATATAGAGCATATTGAGCCAGGAGGTAATTACAGCAGGAACTGTACTGCAACTGGGCAAAAGTTTATTTTGGATAAGAGGAACTAGTTATGTCACCAGTTATTCTAATGTATTGTAATGCTATGTGTTTTATAATTTTGTGGGCCTGCACAATTATTGATGGTGCATACTTATGCTCCTCATGAGGTTCGTGAGGAGGATTTTCACCAGAGGGAGGATGTAACCAAGTGACCCTGGCTATAGTATTCTACTGGCCTCAACACTATAAGTCTTGAGAGGAACAGGCAGAGTTGGGGTTAAACTCCTTGTGCAGGACCTGCCCTGTTATGGGGCGCGGTTACAGGCCCTTCCCCACAGGTATAAAACTCAACCCCCCAAATTGAATGTTAATGATTATGGAATTGTGTGATACCCTTTTTCCCTAGCAGAGAGTTAAGGTGATTGGGAAGGGCTCTTGGGGTCTCAAGCTCCGGTGGTCTGATCCAGGGATGGAGGACGAGCATGCAGTTGTATAATAAAACTGCCTTTGGACATACTATGGTATGTGATCATTGGAACGGAGTATTGCCTGTGGAGACCATCCTTCATCCAGCAGGATCCTCATGGAATGAAGGCGCTGCACAGTAAGAACCACGAGAAAGCTTGCCCTGTTGCTGCTCCCAAACTCCAATGCGGAGCAACTCAGAGCTCCTGAATCAACAGGTGATCTACAGAACCCAGGAAAACACCCATGTAGTGGCCAGATATTCTGTGGCAGGGGGAAACAGGTGCTACATATACAGCTGCAGCAGCCTTTATCCTAATATGGCCGTATCGGCTCAACTCTGATAACCGCGGCCAGATGCAGTATTTTTTTTTCCCCGGAATATGTTCAGGTATTTTAGCGCTCATAATATTAGCATTTTATTAGCGCTGTCTGCAACACTGCAATACCGTCTAAAAACTCAGGGGCACGTTCGCGAGCTATTGTCTTTAAAGTCTAATACTTTAGCAGTTCAACCTACAGTTCGTCAATACACAGTCTGCGTGTGTGCGTGCAGAAATTGTAAATTTGCATATTTATACATGTATGTTCAGTGCTGTACAGTATGTCTCATTTGAACATTGTTGAAACGCATAGGCGTGTATTGTAACTGTACCACATTTCGTCATATACAGCGCTCTCCCCTTGCTCGCCCCCACACACACACAGGCCAATTTACTGCACTTCAGTATTTCAACTTCTTATCTTATCTACAGTACAGTACACCTCTCCACACCATTCCTTTGAATGTGTGTCTTTCTAGTTTCAATCACATTCCTGCTTGCTAGCTGATGATTACTGCGCATGCGTCTATAACTTCACCACTGCTGCTTGCAAAGTTCAAGAGTGAGTGACCAAAAAAAAAAATATTTTTTTTTCTTGTCATTTTTTATTTTTCTCCACAAGCCTGCCTAAATCATCTTAATATTACGATATTCAATCTGTGCTGTAGCTTTTGACTGCGACACTGCGTTTGAATGCACATGGTTGATTTGTGTGGTTTTTATGTATTTGGGGGTGTGGATAGCAAATTATTATGATGACCTGCCTGTTGAAAATATGTCATGTCTTTAAAATACAATTCAGCTAATCCTTCATGCAGCTTTAGCCCCCTCCCCAACCCCCCTCCGCAGACACACACAGGGCTCGCTCAAGGATTACAACCTCTTATCGACACCTCTCCAGAACCATTTCGTTTCTAAAGCTTGTCATTGTGTTTTTAATCGTCCCTAGCCAAGCATCACCTCTCTGCGCCTGCATGTAATCCTCTTTGGGAAGGGAGCTACATAGCTGATGATTACTGCGCATGCGTCTATAACTTCATCACTGCTTGCTTGCAAAGTTCAAGAGTGAGTGACCAAAAAAAAATATATTTTTTTTTTCTCGTCATTTTTTATTTTCTCCACAAGCCTGCCTAAGCAATCTTGATATTACAATATTCAATCTGTGCTGTAGCTTTTGACTGTGACACTGTGCGTTTGACTGCACATGGTTGATTTGTGTGGTTTTTATGTATTTGGGGGTGTAGTGATCAAATTATTATGATGACTGCCTGTTGAAAATATGTCATGTATTTGAACTACAATACAGCTAATCCTTCATGCAGCTTTAGCCCCCTCCCCCCCACCCCCACAGATACACACAGGGCTCGCTCAAGGATTATAACCTCTTATCGACACCTCTCCAGAACCATTCCATTTCTAAAGCTTGTCATTGTGCTTTTCAACCTCTCTCACATCATTCGTTAATTTTCCTATTGTTGGCTTGCCCTTATGTTAATCTGATTATGTAACCAATTATTAAAAAGGTAACCAATTATTAAAACTTTTGTCTTCTTGAAGAATCCCCCCCACACACATTCACAGTGAATTTAAAGTTCAAAGATATAAAAGCTTAATGTAATTAAATATGTATTTTATTTTATCGTGAAAGAAAAATACAAATAATCATTGAGAGAGGAGGGGGGGTGAAAATTGAGGGCCGGTGGATAATCATGAATAATGAACATTGATAATAAAAAAAACAGTAATACAAATTTTCAGTCTTTATCTTCTTCCTCATTCTGTGTAGTTCATTGAGAGAGGGGAGGGTTTGTGTAAATTATGACTGCAGTTAGATACACTTAACTGTAGACACAGTTCACAAACTTTACACATGATACCCCCCCCACTCCCCCAGCCCATCCTTTTTTTCTGAAAAGACAAGAAATTAAAAAATTAGTGCAGTTTTGTGCATACTGTATTATGGCATTGTGTACTGTATAGCTACTCCATATTGGACTACAGTATGCAGTTAGTACTGTCAAACTAGTCTATACTTCAACTACTGTATACTGTAATTACTGTTAAATACTTTGCAACCTGATGGCTAGTGCTGCTCTCTCAGGAAAGAAAAAAAATTGTGCAGTTACTGTAGGTGCATATTATGGCATTGTGTACTGTATAGCTACTCCATATTGGACTACAGTATGCAGTTAGTACGGTCAAACTAGTCTATACTGGAACTACTGTATACTGTAACTACTGTTAAATACTTTGCAACCAGGTGGCTAGTGCTACTCTCTCAGGAAAGAAAACATCTGTGCCATACTTACCTGTATCATACTGTACTTACAGTACCATACGACAGTACAGTACTTTACCATACTACCTTCCTGATGCTTGCCCATTACGCGCGATCACAATGGGCAACACAGTCACAATATCGTCAATATATTTATTGCATCATTCCACGGTGAGTACATCGTTCCAAAAACTCAGGATGCCTTGCGCCAACTCATCCTTTCTGGAGGGTTTCACGACTTTTCGGATATGGTCCTTCAGCTCATGCCAGAACATTTCGATAGGATTGAAGTCTGGCGATCTGTCATTGGAGGGGGAAAATAAGGACAATTAGTTAAAGAGATACAGTACACAGTAAAAACAGTGGGAAAAAATGAGACACGGTTACCGCACCTACTCCGCTAGCGTCTTCACCCAGTTGATACCGCGCTCAAGAATATGCACTGTTGACGCGGTGTGCTTCGGATCGTTGTCCTGGTAGAAACATTGACCATCTGGGAACTCACGTGTGATATTCCACAATCTCAGGCACAATTTGCTCTTGGAGAAAAGCTTTATTCATGATTCCTATAACAAGAAAAGAAAAGTGCTCAAAAAACTGCACACTAGTAAAGTATAAGGCATAAGTATTTTGCATAAGGCAAAAGCGTGTGACTTATTTTACCTTCAAAGATGACAATGCATCCTGGTCCACGCCTAGAGATGGCACCCCACACATACATCTTCACTGGGTGTTTTGGACGTGGCTTCATAGAAATGCGACCTTTTTTGTGGAATACAAAGGTGGCAAATCTCTCCAGCGATACAGTAGACTTGTCAGTGCAGATGCAATCCTGGAAAGTTTCTCCACTGTCGATCCATGCCTGGGCCTGGACCACTCTCTTGATCTTGTTAACTTCCCTTATCATAGGGTACGCTCTTTAATGACAAGGAATAATTTTATAGATACAGTACAGTTTCTTAAACAACACTTTAACCTCCTGTACTGTCCAGTACTAACCTCACACGTCCATATTTCCATCCAATTCTGCGTCTCATCTTCTTTATGCTGGTCTCGGATACAGTGAGATTGTGATTTTGCAGCAGAGTGTATTTGACAATTAAGGCACTCTTCTCATCAGTCTCTTCACTTATTTTGTCGACCAGAAGAGTTGTCTCCCTACAGTGTACAGAAAAACAACAATCCGGTAAGATACAGTGCAGTAGGCCACAAGTACAGCACATCATTTACAGTAAACAATTATAGATGCAACAATATAAAAAATAATAGATATACTGTATTATATACTGTAGTTATATAAATATACCGAAATAACTATAAAATTAGATAGATCTATACTATATAGTTATATTAATATGCAACAATATAAACAATAATAGATATACTGTATTATATACTGTAGTTATATAAATATACCAAAATAAGTTTAAAATTAGATAGATCTGTACTATATAGTTATATTAATATGCAGCAATATAAACAATAATAGATATACTGTATTATATAGTTATATAAATATACTTAAGCGATAGTTACCGTTGGTGTCCTCGTGCGTTGTTTGGTTTTTCCGTGTGCACACGGTGGTTGATGGCACAACAAGGCCAGAAGCAGCTAACCAGCGTTGAATATCTGCAATTTGTTGTCTGATCGTGTACATCTTAATTCTCATGCTGAGATCCTTTGAAATCTTTTTAACAGGCATAGCTGTGAGTAGAAAGAAATACAAGCACAAGAATGTATATTCGATGTTTAGTCGATGTGTATTCAATGTGCAGTGAATCCACAAAATGGATGGTGTATTTATACGTTAATGACTCACATTAGAGTACGCCCACTTTCAACACCTGTACCTCGTCGCCATGCATAAAAGGTTACAAACGTTGCATAGCCCACCACTCGATGATCTTTATCTGAACTTGCCCTTGTCCAGATACTGCATTGTGCCATCTGCTTCCATGGATCAACCCAGATACTACGGACACAGGAAGCCACTCGCCTCTACCGTGCCTATCACACAGAAAAAGCAAAAGGCGGCGGCAGCCGTTTCCAAGCAAGGCCAAAGCGACAGGCTAAGGCTTATAAAGAAAACCTTCTGCTAGCCCCAAAGGCTAAGGGTTTTAATACACGTAAGCCTTATAATGTCGCAGAAGAAATTCGGTGATGTTCACTCAAGGCAAAACAAAAGGCAGCCAACCAATCGAACCCAAAGGCCACTTCCTCGATTACGCTTCGACGTCTCTGCCTCTGCTCTCCCGGAAATCTACAGCCCATATTCTCCACTACTCGTCCACGACGCTGCCTCTGCTCTCCCGGAAACCCACAGCCCATCTTCTCCACTACTCTTATACAACGCTGCCGCTGGTCTCCCGGAAATCCACGGGTCACTTTCTCCATTACGCTTAGATGACTCTGCCGCTTCTCGTTCGGAAGTCCACAGGTCACTTTCTCCATCCCTCTTCGACGACGCTGCCGCTTTTCTCCCGGAAATCCACAGGTCACCTCCTCCATTCTTATTCGACAACGCTGCCGCTTCTCTCCAGGGAACCCCCATCTCATCCTCCGCAGCACCCATCCATCAAGATGTCCACAGCACCCCATGCACAAGACCCAGCACGTTAGACCGCATGCAGAATGGGTTAAGAGTCGATATCCCTGGGAACTCTACTTTGCTGGTAGAGATAGATCTTCTTTTAGAGACCATGCTAAATATGGATCAACGGATGGAGAAGATGGATCAATGTATGGAGAAGATGGATCAACGGATGGAGAAGATAGAGACTGACATAGCGGGGATACATCATTTGCTCGGTGTTCATGCCCTTGTATCCCCGAAGCTGGAGCAGGAGGGTGGAATGGATGTGATGAATGGGACCTTCGACCATCTTCCAACACCAAGCACACCCCCTACACCAGAAGAATTTGTGTACATGTATGCTGTTGACAAGGAGGATAACATGACAACCCCATCAAGACCACACCAGAAGACAACACGGCGACCAAGACAGGAGGAAAGCTTCCTCCCAGACAACCTACCCTCGCCCGCCGCCACAAGCACGCCCGCTCCCAGAAGCACACCCACTTCCAGAATCAAACTTACATACGCTTGCATCGATACGGTGCCCGACATCATCCTGCGCGAGCAGCCACCGGCACTCAGGGAGAAGTATAGGGTGATGAGTGCTGGTTTACCCCAGAAGTATGGCATGCTAATTTTTAAGCATCACGTGTCCTACTTGGTGTACTGCGGGTGGGCCAAAAATGTCAACTATGAAGGAAATTGCGAAAAACGGGCGCTTCCTGACTATTGTGGAGGAATTGCGGTGCTATTTTTCAATTTCAGATCCTTTAATGAAAATCGTTCGAGACTCCATTCATGGCATTTTGCATCATACAAGGCATCAGCTCTGGAAGGACAATCTGGTGGAGATTGAATTTGCATGATTGTTCAACTGTTGTTTATTTTTTGACTTGTTGCTTGTTTTAACTTGTATTAATAAAGAAATGTTTTTACTTACACAAGACCTGAACAACTCCAGTCCTCGAGGGCCACAAACATGCCCAGTTTTAAGGATAAAACCGGGCATGTTTGTGGCCCTCGAGGACTGGAGTTGTGCAGGCCTGACTTACTGTACTGTATACCATCCTACTGTAAATATTTTGAATTTCTGTACTTTAATAAAGGAGATGTTGCGTGTTTTAACTTGTATTAATAAAGAAATGTTTTTACTTACACAAGACCTGCACAACTCCAGTCCTCGTGGGCCACAAACAGGCCCGGTTTTCATGGTTATCCTGAAAACCGGGCCTGTTTGTGGCCCTCGAGGACTGGAGTTGCGCAGGCCTGACTGACTGTTCTGTACACCAACCTACTGTAAATGTTTTGACTTTCTGTACATAAATGTTTTCACTAGCAGTAAACCATCCACCTTTTAATATTTTGAATTGCTGTACACTTTAAATGTTTTTAAATTGTATTTATAAATAAATGTTTTTGTACTTACTCCACCAATAACAGAAAATGTTGATTTGTTTTAAATTGTTCCATTGTCTCCTTTTATACTGTAACAAAATATAGTGTTTCTAGAACATACAGTACTGTCCAGGCATACTGTACAGTACTGTACTATATACTGTAGGCATGCTCAGTACTGTACATCATAAGAGTATTAAAACAATACATGCTGTATGGGTATAGAATACACATATGTATGGGAATAAATGTAGAATAAATGCATACTTTTTATTTTTCGGGTTTATTATACAGTATATATATATAAAAAAAAGTATTCTATACGGTCTGAAAACAACAGCATACTGTTTCAGGTATTCTATGAAGCTCTCAGTTACAGTATTCTATCCTAATCAATAACAATGGCCACTAAACTGTAGACTTCGGTACGGGGTTTTTTAAATCCGATTCAGCAATGTGCAGGCATTGTTACACAAAGCGATATTATCCATCGAAATCCCTCCATTTGCCGTTTTCCGCATGAGATGATAACATTTTCTTTTCTGAGGAAACACAAAAGTAAAAGTTTTACTGTAATTGTCAGGCAGTCCTTAAAGAAGTTCCCACAACAATTTTCTCGGGGGGCATCTCCTGTTCACATGCGCATGCGCCTACTGTCGATGTGATGACACGCATATGCATTTCAAGAAGGTTCCAATGCGCATGCGCCTAGTTTTCCACCAATTGTGCAGTATCTACTGTAGAAGCTGCTCAGCCAATGATATTGCTTTACAGGAGAATCGCTTGACTGTGCATTGATATTGATATTTAAAAAACAGAATAAAATACGGTAACATTACTCACCATAGACTTTTCCAATCAGGTGGCGCCGAGCCACTGCCGGTCCCGTATTCTCGATTATACATGTAGTTGACAGGTGACAGCGGGACTACTACACCTGCAGTTGACAGCTTGGAAATCGCTTTGGTACATGCAAGCTTGCTGGAATCTGTATGCAAAATCCGGCTCAGGCTGCAGGTATCCGGGCGGGGACAGACAGCAAGGGTTGACAGGTTTTCACTGCCAGCGACTGACGTTTCTTAGTTGGTTTTAACATGACCTTACGCCTTTTGAAGTCTCCATGATCAAAGATACGGGAAAAATCTGGTGATACACACCAATACCCTCCAATAACACCGGGATCAATACGAAAAAAACACGGATCGATACATAACTTTTTCCTTTTTGCACGCCTCTACACATGAGCATCTGGTAAAAATTTGTAAAAGTCATAGTTTTCGATAAAATACTGATAAAGTTGACCAACTGTTGCCATCTTATCATCTGTTGCATTAATCGCGGCCATATTAAATAAGCGTACGTTCTGTCAGGTTTTTTGGAACACGGACTGCGGTGGTGCACTCATTTCGGGACTCTCAGGACAATAAAACACCAGACACTGTGCATGTATTTTTTAATATGAAAGCCTAAATTGATACATTATTGTAACTTCTTCAGTACCAAGGCCAATTTACAATGGACCACTGTGGTATTTTTTTAAACACCTGCAAGTCGACACATTACTGAAGCGCATGCGCTTTACAATTCATGAAAATCTGCCACCTGGCGGATATGCGAAGAATTGCAACCAATTAAATACGAACCATTATCAATAAACACATCAATAAACACATCAACCGCGGGTGACGCCGGCATGAATGCAACATCAATGCGGTATGAATGCGGCATGAACGTGGTGAAGTGCGGTGAAGTGCGGTGAAGTGCGTGGCATTCGGCAAAAATCCCCGAAAAAATTCGGAGATGTTGGAGAATAAAAGGGGCCGCAGCTGTACATGAAAGATTTATAGAATATCCAACTGAACAATGATCAAATGTAATCACTGTGGGAAACACTATAAAGATGAGGACATAATCATTGTCCTGCAACATATTTGTTGTTTCTTTCTATTTAGGTAAACTATTACTTGAAAAAAGTTCATTTCAAAACCCCAGGGGGTGAGGAAGTATACTTTGATGATGAGGAAAACTCTTTTGCAAAGTTTGAAATTCTAAACTACATTATACTGCCTAACAAGTCAGTGAGAGAAATTCAAGTTGGACATTTTTATTCAACTGGAAGTCAAGGTTCTCAAATCCTAATCAATGACAGTGCAATTCAATGGAATTCTTCATTTACTCAGGTAAGAAACAATTCTTTATTTAGGAAGGTTAGTAGCCCAAATGAAGAGAATATATATTCATATTCTGTAAGGAAGCTTTTCACCAGAGGACAGACTCAAATAGATGCCAGAAGACATGCCTATTGTAATTTAGAGCAGTGGGTCACGGTTAGCAGCCTTTTAGGCTTAAAGTAAACAAAGCCGCTAGTGACATTGCCCTTACACAAAGAAACCAGGAGGGCAATATTCAGCACACTGCCTTCCCTTTACTTGGTTTTGGTGCAGTACAGCAGAATTGAATAAAGTACATTTTGTTTAATACAATTAAAAAGGAAACAGTATGAAGACTTACAGTACAATGTATTATTTTGATTACATCCCTGTTCCCATCCTGTTTCTTTGTATAACTACTGGAAACACATTTGTGATATGACACCCAGACACTGATCCCAGAATGTATTTATCCCATTAACTTTTTCATCTACAGTAGGTGAATAATAACATGGCAATTATAAAGATGGTGAACACTTTCATCCATTTCTCCAGTTCCCAGGAATTGTATTTTCTTTTATTATGTTTCATTTTGGAATGACCTGAATAAGGATCAAATGTACTATGAGTTTTTAGTAGTTAATTACTCATTCACAGCTATCCCTTGCATAATTCTTTTATGGTTCTTATAATTATGACTGGGATTTTATCAAAGTCGGACACCTACAAAATAATATTGACAGTATATTGTTTTGTTATTATGGATTTGTTTCTCTCTGACTGCCTCATTTTATACACTATGATGTTACTATGCATTCAGCAACGGTTTGCACAGTCTGAGACTCTCTCTTTCCTTAACTTTATTAGGACACTGTGATAAGAATAGGGTAAACTAAGCCTTAGAGATGGGCAAATGTGATATAAAATGCTAGGTGGACTATCCAGGGATTTCATGTCCAATCTGATCCGTGGTGTGAAATCTGGAGGGGGACTATGCCATTGTGAGTTTGGGAGAAATGTGCATAAGGCACTGATGGATTTGGCCTGATGTAATCCACTTTTACAAGTGACATGTAGTTTGAAGCCGAAAGTATATAAATTGACACCTGCTTCCTCCCTACACACACTTTCTGGTATTTGCTTTTTAATTGTGGTTTATTTTTGGTCTTTAGCTTTTTAATAATGGTGTTAATTTGGAGTTTTCTTTCATTTATTTATGGTTTTTTTGGTGTTTTGATTTTTAATTCTGGGGCTTATTTGGCTATTGCTTTATTGATTTCTGATATTTTTTTTGTTTACTTTGTTATTGTTGTTTATTTGGTGATTGTTTTGATTGAATTTTATATTGTTGGGGTTCTTTTTTTTTTAGGTTGACCATTGACTGTGATAGTGTTATAAAATGCATATATATTATGGGCATGATTTATCACTGTGCCAAACAATTGGTTTATTGGCATTTGGAATGTGTATATTTTTTATGTAATGTGTTTTATTTTGGGCCTGTTATTTTTTGACTTCCCCATTTATCCTAAAGTGTTATAGCAGGCCCATATTATATGGGCCTGCTTTAACACTGTGCCAATCAATGTGTAGCGGGGTGGTGTCCCAGGGTAGGGTGGGTGGTTAGCGGGGGAGGGTGGGTTAACCTCTTAATTACTATAGCGGTAGCTAAACACTAAAGTGATTAAGGGGTTAGGGGCCATTAGATTGTATTTTTTATTGTATTCTCGATGCCCCCGGAGGACAAAGATGGTGATGTGGATGAGGACAGCAAAGGGGTTTATTTATCCGCGCTCATGCATCCTACAGTCTCTGGTGTAAAACAACTCCTTCCTTTTGCTGCTTCTGTGCATTGAGATATTCCCCTTCTCCACTGAAGACCCACCGAGGATTACTCCACAGGTAGACAAGTCATAGAAATCAAACAGCACAGAGCGCACCGAGGTTGAATAATATTATAATAAAAGTGAATACAAATAACAATTATCAACTTACATATAATGAATCTGTTATCCAGTGAGCTCTTAAGAGGTACAGTCCATGCTGCCCCACCTGTGGCGAGAAGGGAAGAAACACCGAGCTCGAGACAGTCTATCCCGCGCACTGGGATCGAGTAGTATCTCC
This sequence comes from Ascaphus truei, assembly GCF_040206685.1. NCBI lineage: Eukaryota > Metazoa > Chordata > Amphibia > Anura > Ascaphidae > Ascaphus > Ascaphus truei. The sequence goes on from NC_134486.1 coordinate 14,421,051, forward strand.
GTCTTGCTCTGCACTGCTACTTCCGGGTATGTGCAGTACCGCGCGACCGTGTGCTGTTTTGTGCATGTATCCCAAGTTCACAGTCTCTCTCTCAAGCCAAGTGGCAATTAGCCAAGGGGTTGATTTGCATGCAGTGTCCACAGTGCACTTACTACAACATGTTTTGCAGACTAATCTACTTCGTCAGGCAAGAGTGGAAAGCATCCACATCAACTTTAATATACTATCTCACACAGGTGTGTTTAGATATAATCCTATTTCTTGCATGTAATTGGGTCTCATAAGAAACTCCAAGCAGAAATTCCAAACAGGTGTGTCAGATATAATCCAATTTCCTGCAAGCAATTGGGTCTATAGATCTCATAAGAAACCCCAAGTAGAAATTATAATAATCTCTATATCGATCAATTGGACAATTACAATGGCAGAGTGTGATGGTGCCGTCATTGTAATACAGATCATATGAAATTTATCTGATGTGAGTGCTGCAAAGAAGCATATAAAACAATATCAATTAATACAATGATAAATAAATAAAACATAGTTCCAATACCAACCAAACAAACAAACTATGACATCACAACAAAAAAAGGTAAATGGGAAGGGGAAAAAAGAGGGGGGGGGGAGAGAAGAAAAGAGAAGATGTAAAATGGGGGATGGGGAACCGAGAAGAGACAAAACAGAAAAGAAGAACAAATGTAAACACATATATACAGTATATATGCATACATATATGTATATACATAACCAAAAAAATATGCATATACAGTATGTATATACATAACCAAAAAAATATTGGATTTAAAACAGGGGTTAATAACTATCCTGAAGGAATGTAAAATCTCTAAATAGACACACACGCACATAAGTGTAAGTAACTGCGTGCATAAACCATAGGTGCCAGTTCCATTAGTATAATAGATAAGTGCATGAACATATGTAGAAAACATATCCCATACACTCAAAACAAATGACCAAGCCAATATGAGTGTGAGCCCAATATTAAAGGGGGGTTAATGAAGATTACCTCCCTATTTTAGAAAGGGGGTAAGTTCTATGTAATCATTCAACCCTCCTGGAAATTTACTTTACAATGTAAAAATCCAGTACTGCTCCCTTCTGGCAATATGAAGATCACTGTCCCCTGCTCTAATGTTCTCCTTAATTCTCTCAATGCCCATATAGTTAACCCCCTCTATGCTGCATCCATGGACATCCCTAAAATGGGACAATAGATGTGTCAGTGGTTTTGATGCCTCTTCCAACTTGTGGATGTTCTGAATATTCTGCAGATGTTCCATAATCTGTATTTTAAGATTACGCTTTGTTCTGATTATGTACTGTAGTCCGCAGCTGCATTGCAGCACACATACTATGTATGTAGACAGACAGTCACTGTAGTGTTTAATGTGATACTCACTACCAGTAACATGGGATTTTATAATCTTTTCGGATTTCAGTTTCAGACAGATTTTGCATCTATTGCATTTATAATTGCCGATTATGTACAAAGTATCTCTTAAATCCTTTTTCTGAATGTTATAAGTACCTTTAAGGAGGCATGGTGCAAAAATAGTTTGGATTGTCTTTTATTTTCTAAAAACTACAGGGGTTTTGGTGGAAAGAGCTTCATTGAGAATGGGATCCATTTGTAAAATACACCAGTGACGGGATAGTGCCTTTTTAATTAATGCAGGTGAACTATTGAATTGTTTAATAAAATAGGGAAATTGTTGTTTCAGTTTTTTTGTATCAACACTAGTGCCAATTGCTGAAAGAGGATTAATAGTTACGGTATTAATTTCACCTCTCACTAGGTTACCCACATTTTGTTACTTTTTATCTTTCTTGTGAAACAATGTTTCCCTGTTTTTATTCAACGCTTTCTGATATACGGTCAGTATTAATTGTTCCTTGTATCCCTTCTGTCTGAATCTTTATTTTAAGAATTCCGATTGTTCTTCAAAGATTCTAATATATGCACAATTGAACCTTAAGCGGAGGAACTGACTGTAGGGAATATTGTCAGTGCATTTGCATTCATGGCCATTAGTAGGATGTAAATTTTGAATTGACATTTGTGGTTTTAAAGTAAGTTTTGGTGAGGATACTGTTTCTCTCAATCAGGATGATCAGTTCCAGAAATCTAATTTGGTCGCTACTAATCTCACTCGTAAATAGCAGATAAAATTTGTTATTATTGATGTTCTTAACAAAAGAGTCAAAGGAATCATTATCTCCGTTCCAGATAATGAGAATGTCATCGATGTATCTCCTCCACAGCACGAGCTGTGGAGGAGATACACTGGTTTTCCGTATATGCTTTTTAGGATGAGAACAGCCTTTCTACTGGCAGGGGTAAGTGCAAGTTTTATTTACTTTATGCAGTGTATTTATGTTTTATTTTAAATGGGCAAATGCACTATTATCCATATCTGGATAATAGTCATTTTGACCATTACTGTACTGTATGTATTGGGGCGGGGGGGGGGGGGGAGTGAACCAATTTGAATTTTATTTTATTATGCACAGTATTGATACCGCAAGCCTGTGGGAATCCCAGACACCCGTGGGGTCCACCCGAGGACCCCCGGACACATTTGGGGCCCCCGGACACCATGGGGACCACATAAGGACACCCACAAGCCCCTGTGATCAATCCAGTGCAGAAAAGAAATGCTTTATGTGGGGGTACAGCGGTGGATTAGTTGTATATTGTTGGGTAGTACATATTGTAATGTTTATTGTCGGCAGAGGGGGTTAGTTATGGGCCAAGTACCCCCTTCACTCACCCCCTCTGCCCCAATAAACCTACTATAGTGCCTTAACCCCTTCATTGCCTTAAGTAATGAAGCTGCTTTAATGTAATTTGTAATAATAATGTGTGGGAGCAGGGGGTCTCCTGAGCTGATCTGCTTTGATTTATGCCACAGAGACCCCCTGCTTCCTGAGTTACTGGCCCTAGTATAGGGCAACGTGTGCCAGTATCGCCGCCATTTTTAGATTGTCCACGTCACGGACCGAGGGATTTAAAAAATGGAGGAGATACCAGCACCCTATATAAGGGCCTGTAACTCAGGAAGTAGGGTTCCCTAAGGCTCAAATAAATGCGGTTCATCTCAGGAGATCTCCAGCTCCCGCGCATTATTAATAAAAATTACATTAAAGCAGCTTCATTGCTATGTGTATTATATATATGTAAGTGATCCAATGCTAGGTAAAAAACATCTCTAAATCCTCATTGAAGCCTTTGCTGTGTGTATTATATATATATGCAAGTGATCCAATGCTAGGTAAAAACCATATTTGAATGCTGTTTTCTGTCTACCCCTAATCAAATTAAGTGTTGCCACCTAGGCAGGGAACACCCTGTGTAGAAAACCATCTGTTTGAATGTGCCTCAGATGTGCTAATTAAGCAGACAGAACCACACTGTCAGGTGACTTTTTAGGCCTATATAACCCCAGATAGAACAGCCCTATGCTGCCTGCAGCCCATATTCAAAGTGGCCCATTATAAGTGGCATGACTACTGAACAACTCAAGTTTAAAAGGAAGTAGCCCATTATTAGTGGCATGACTACTGAAAAACTCAAGTTTAAAAGGAAGTGGCCCATTACAAGTGGCATGATTACTGCCCAACTCAAGTTTAAAAGGAAGTGGCCCATTATAAGTGGCATGACTACTGACCAACTCAAGTTTAAAAGGAAGTTCAAAAGAAGTGAAGAAGAAGTGGACACACCAACATGCCCTGATTCCTGCATTTGAACTACGCTGGAAAGGAGGATATCATCTATACCAGACTGCATCATTACGGCTGTGATGCTGCCTTTTCCATTTATATTTGCTGTGACTTCACTTCTTCTCAAATTATGCACTTCTTTTTACCAGCCTCAGTATGTATCTAACTCTATTCATATATCTCCATCTCTCCTTCCTTCCCCACTTCTCAGTTCACATGAACTCCTTTCTTACCTGCGTCCTCTGACACCACACAGCTGTATCCCCTGCACTAAAAAACACCCCTACAAATCATCCTCACACATCCTCTTTCTATCCATGCTTCTCCTCCTTGCTTCTGGGGATATCTCTCCCAATCCTGGTCCCTGTCTTATTCCTACATGCGCTCGTCCTTGCCTGCCAATTGCAACCTCTACTCCTTCTGGTGTCAACCCCTCCAACCTCATACCCATCCCCTGCCACCCTCTCTCCTCTCTCCCTTTCTCCTGTGCCCTTTGGAATGCTCGCTCCCTTTCTAACAAGTTCCTCTCTGTACATGACTTTTTTCTCTCACTCTCTGCTCCTATTTGCTATAACTGAGACCTGGCTCACTCAGTCTGACTCTGCTCTGGAAGCTGCCCTCTCCTATGGTGGCCATTCCTTCTCCCTCATTCTGCACACTGATGGCAGGGGTGGAGGCGTGGGTCTCCTGCTCTCCTCTCTCTGCCGGTACCGAACCCTTCCTATTCCTCCCTCTCTTGCTTTTCCCTCCTTTGAGGCTCACACTGTCCAGATTTTCTCTCCTCTCCCTGTTCATGTGGCGGTCATCTATCGCCCACCTACCTCTACTCATCCCCCTTCTGCCTTTCTCTCTCACTTTGAATCCTGGCTCTCTTTCCTTCTCTCCTTAGACTCCCCTGTTCTTCTCGTTGGGGACTTCAATTGCAACATTGATGACCCCTCTCTCCCTTGGGCTTCCCGCTTTCTTTCTCTAACCTCTTCTTTTGGCCTTCAACAGTGAACTGCAGCCAGCACCCACAAGGATGGCCACTACTTAGACCTGGTTTTCACTAAGAACTTCTCTCTCTCCAATTTCTCCATTTCCCCTTTTCCTCTCTCTGACCATCATCTCATCTCATTCTCTCTATCTCGCTTCTCCCCTTCTCCACCTCCATCTACCCCCCGGTTCTGCAGAAACCTGTGCTCTATTCACTTACCTGACTTTGAGTCCACTTTACGCTCCTCCCTCTCCTCTCTCAGCTCTGCTACAGACCCCGACAACCTGGTCAGGAACTACAACTCTGTCTTGTCCTCGTCTCTTGATCTACATGCCCTGCTTTCTCTCTGCCGCACTCGCCCTTCTAACCCTAGACCCTGGCTAAATTCCCACACACGCATGCTGTGTTCCTAAACTTGTTCCTCTGAACGCCTCTGGAGGAAGTCTTACACTCTCACAGACATCCTTCACTACAAATTTATGCTATCCTGTTTCAACTCTGCCCTCTTGCAAGCTAAACAAGCCTACTTTTCTGCACTAATCAACATGCACAAGTCTAACCCACGCCGACTGTTTTCTGTATTTGATACTCTACTCAAACCACCCTCAGCTGCCTCTCCTTCCTCCATCTCTGCTCAGGACTTTGCTGACTATTTTAAGGAAAGGTGGAATCCATACGTCAGAACATCCCCTCTGTTTCTTCCTCCCATCCTACACCTCTTCCTAACTCTCCTCCTGCCTTCCTTGACTCTTTTTCCACTGTCTCAGAGGAGGATGTTGATCGCCTCTTCTCCCTCTACCACTTGCCCCTTGACCCCATTCCCTCCCATCTCCTAAAACCTCTTGCTCCTACTATAATCCCTATGCTCACACAAATTTTTAACTCCTCCCTCTGCTCTGGAACCTTTCCATCCTCCTTCAAACATGCAACAGTCATACCATTACTCAAAAACAGCAAGCTTGACCCTACCTGTCTTCTAACTATTGACCTGTCTCCCTCCTGCCTTTTGCCTCTGAACTCCTTGAACGTCTTGTGTTCTCTCGCTTGCTCAATTTTCTCAACACCTATTCTCTCCTAGACCCTCTACAATCTGGCTTCCACACTGCTCACTCCACGGAAACAGCCCTCACTAAAATAACTGACGACCTCCATGCTGCCAAAAACAGAAGTCATTACACTCTGCTCTTATTACTCGACCTCTCTGCAGCATTTGACACTGTGTACCACCCTCTTCTCCTTCATATTCTCCATACTCTTGGAATTTGGAACAAAGCTCTATCCTGGATCTCATCCTACCTCTCCCATCGTACTTTCAGTGTCTCTTCTGCTAACACCTCCTCCTTCTCTATTGATGTCTCTGTGGGGGTACCCCATTGCTCTGTCCTGGGACCTCTTCTCTTTTCTCTGTACACACTCTCTCTAGGTGACCTAATAACATATTTTGTGTTAAAATATCACCTCTATGCTGACGATACACAAATGTACGTTTCAACACCCGACCTTACACCTGCTGTACAAACCAAAGTTTCTGAATGTCTCTCTGCTATATCATCCTGGATGGCCCTCCACAGCCTTAAACTCAACATGGCTAAAACAGAGCACCTCATACTTCCTCCCAAACCTGGCCCTACTACCTCCTTCCACATTACTGTTGGAACTACGATCATTCACCCTGTAGCCCAAAAACGCTGCCTAGGGGTCACACTCGACTCCTCTCTCACATTCGCCCTTCACATTCAAAACATTTCTAAAACGTGTCGCTTTTTCCTTTGCAATATACCAAAGATACGCCCTTTCCTCTGTTGCTCAACTGCTAAAACTCTGACTCAGGCCCTCATTCTCTCCGTCTTGATTACTGTAACCTCCTGCTGTCCGGCCTTCCTGCTTCTCACCTGTCTCCCCTACAATCTATCCTAAATGCTGCTGCCAGAATCACTCTACTCTTTCCTAGATCTGTCTCAGCATCTCCCCTCATGAAATCCCTCTCCTGGCTTCCGATCAAATCCCGCATCTCACACTCCATTCTTCTCCTCACTTTTAAAGCTTTACAATCTTCTGCCCCTCCTTACATCTCAGCCCTAATTTCTCGCTATGCACCATCCCGACTCTTGCGTTCTGCTCAAGGATGTCTCCTTTCTACCCCTTTTGTATCTATAGCCCTCTCCCGCCTTTAACCTTTTTCACTGACTGCCCCACACCTCTGGAATGCCCTTCCCCTCAGTACCCGACTAGCACCCTCTCTATCCACCTTTAAGACCCACCTTAAGACACACTTGCTTAAAGAAGCATATGAATAGCACTGTGAATATTCTGAACACATGATACATAAAGCTTGGCCCCCTACAGACGCACTTACCAGAACTCCCACCTACTGTCTCTGTACGTTCTCCCTACCTACCAATTAGACTGTAAGCTCCTCGGGGCAGGGACTCCTCTTCCTTAATGTTACTTTTATGTCTAAAGCACTTATTCCCATGATCTGTTATTTATATTATCTGTTATTTATTTGATTTCCATATGTATTACTACTGTGAAGCGCTATGTACATTAATGGCGCTATATAAATAAAGACATACAATACAATACCGTATAGCCACTATAGTAACAATTGTTTTTTTATTTTTATGAGTTTTTTTCTACTAGTGTGCGGAAGCAGGGTCTCCTGAGGTTAACGCGTTGATTTCAGCATCGGGAACCGATGTGATACAGGCTCTGTTATGGGCTGCCGATATCCCAGTACAGGATTTAAATCCCACGGTTACGTGACACGGAGATTCAAAGCACTGGGATACCGGCACCCCATAACGGGGCCTTTATCTCGGGAAGAAGGGGTCACCGAGGCTGAAAACAATGCAGTTCAGGTCAGGAGACCCCCTACTCCCACACACTATTATCAAAATCATCTTTTTTATTGCAAGATCGCTTGTAAGAGCCATGCAGTTATCGCACTATTGGATTTATAGCGCGATAGCACAGATACAAAAAACAGGTCGGACGAAAGTGAATTTTTTCAATCGATTTAAAAAAAGTGGTGTTCCTTCTTAGTGAATACCATTTTTGGCCTCATGTCTTAGTGCGCAATAAATAAATGCATAGGGAACTATGCACTAATCACTGATAAGCCACTTATCGAGGCCTTTTCGCCAATAAGGCCAACTGCTATTCAGTTAGCCCCGATAAGTCGACGATAAAAGGCCTTTTCTGCAAAAAAAATTTCAGAGAAAAAAAAAACACCAAACAAACAGCGACAAGTCACTTATCTGCAGGTTTTCAAACTTGTGTAATTGTAATAGCCCGATTAGCTTATCGAGGCTATTCGCGGCTCTAGAATAGAGATTTCCTCACTGAAGCGGCGAGGGGGACTTAGAAAAAAAGATGCTTTTATCCTTTATTGGATTGATGCCGGGAGTCTCCTGAGCGGATATCCATTAATATCAGCACCGGAGGCCCCCGGCATGAATCCCATGCATTATAAATATATTTACAGGCAAATCCAATACCTTAGCGGCTAACCGCTAAGGCAATGAAGGAGTTAAGGAACAACAGCAGCTTTATTGGTGGCTGAGGGGGTCAGTGAAATGGGTACTTGGCCCTTCACTCACCCCATCTGCCCCCCAAAAAACATTACAATATTGTCACAGGAGACCAGGTTTATCAACATCTTTTTATACCGTGATTATTGATTGAGCAAAGCAAGGAGATAAAATAAATTGTAATTTATTTCAGGAAAAGACATACACACAATGTAACACAATTTACAGGGTTAACACACTTACTGGGAACTGGGCTAATAAATAAATCTATCCTTTAAACGAAATTCACAAAAATGACTTCTATAGGGGCCTTTTCCAATGACCGGTAGGTACTCAGAGAAAATTCTGGAACTGATTTCAGCATGCATTGCCAGACGCGGCCGCTGTGTTCTTCAAAAGTGGGACTTACAGTAGCAGAATTCTTGAGTCAAAATCTTTGTAGCCGGCTCGCATCTATTCATTACAGAGCATCTTTGAATTTGCTGCTGTTGGTTTGGCACTTGGAATCTGCGCTCCGCAGCCTATCAGAGCATGGGAATTCTCCTGCCAGCAATCACCGATTTGCCGGTATTGTAAATTCGGGAGGGCACCTTTTTTAATTCTGCAAAGGGGCATGCGCCAACCTGGCACCACTGCCTCTTTGCACACTGAGCCCATTTGCTGTCCAGGCTCCACAGAGTCTGGGATCTGGCAAATGGTGGCCGGATAGCCCTGTGTTAGCCTAGGATGCGGGTACTCAAGCAGAACTGCTGAACCCCTCCAGTTCTAACGCCTTGGCATCCCTGAGACTTTCTAGTCTGTACTCCACACAGACCAATAGGCACCGAGCTTGGTAGCCAACTAGTCCCTCAAAATCCATGACTTGGAAATCCCACAGTTTATTCACAGGTTATCAGTACATATAACTATTAAACATAACTCTTTAATAAAATATACTGTTTCCTGTATCTTGTGTGATAAATGTGTAAGTCCCTATTCTGTTGTCAGGGATGGTGTGAGGGGATATACTGCTTACACTCACTAGCCTCATTCTTGGCACACATTAGAAAATACATTTTAAAACTTTTTACACACAAGAAATCACTCTCAGCTTTAGCACGTAGATGGAGCACACCCTGAACCCGTATCTCAGGTTCAGGGTACCTGGGCATGTATCTGGGCACACTTCCTTATGCTAGGAAGCCCTCTTTATACTTGGGACCTTTGTATGGTTGCAGGTATACATTAATCCCTTCATGCCCATTTACCCTTTCTGAATGATTGTCACGGGAGACCAGCACTTTTAACACCAAATTATCGGGATCATTGATTGAGCAAAGAGATAAAATTATTTGTAATTTATTTCCACAAAATGACATACACACTATGATACACAATTACACTTGAAATACCCTTACTGGAATGGGGTAAAATGAAATATCTTGTTCCCAAAACAAAATCTTTGAAATCAGACCGAGGAGCAATTTCCGAGAAGCAGGAGTTGCTCGCAAACAGAGCTGGAAACAGTCCTCGGTCAGTGGCGCCTGTCGCAACCGCTGTTACTCCGCTGGAGCTGCTTTGTTTGTTCTGCCTCTTTGGTATTGGTACCTGGAACCTTAGTTCTTACGAACTCCAGAATCTTGTCACAATCTTAGTTACCGTGTTAATCTTAGGATGAGTCTCACTCTCGATGGGCTGGAGGGATTCTTATAGGGTTAAATTGTATTGTATTGTATGTCTTTATTTATATAGCGCCATTAATATACATAGCGCTACAAAGTAGTAATACATGTGGTAATCAAATAAATAACAGATAATATAAATAACAGATCATGGGAATAAGTGCTTTAAACATAAAAGTAACATTTCGGTAGAGGAGTCCCTGCCCCGAGGAGCTTACAGTCTAATTGGTAGGTAGGTAGAACGTACAGAGACAGGAGGGAGTTCTGGTAAGTGCGTCTGCAGGGGGCCAAGCTTTATGTATCGTGTTCAGAATATCCACAGTGCTATTCTCCTATACCTAACCCATGCAGCCAATCTCTCTGTGGGAATAATATTTCTCACCTGTCCTGAGTTGCCAATACCTCAGAGCCCTGGCAGAGGAGGCTTCTAATTCTGCCATGGGCATGTGCGAACCTCGCACCTTTGCCGCTTACCTTATGAGACCCGGCCCCTCTTACCTGGTGACACTATGTGTGGCCTGGGACGCCATCTTGCCCATCTGCCAGACATTCACTAAGATGGGGATACTTGGGATATCCCTCGCAACCCGACACCTTAGTCGGTCTGAAATATATATATATCTTTTAAAGAGGACAGCGCGATTGCAAGAATCTTTATTGTGACTCAAAGGTAAATCCATCTTGTCTATACTAGATATACAGTACTGTACACCACTTTCCTTGTATATACTGAGGTTTCCCTTTTAGTACATATACACCCATATCTGTATGCTGCTACACCAGTTGCTTTTGATTAGAGTTGGTATATTCACTCTTTGCTCTAACATCTACCTCTACATAGGGGTTTACCTATCATCTGATTAGGTTTATGCCAACTGTTGTATATTTATATATACAGTAGGGCACACACTTCCAAGAGGATTTTATTTACTCCACACTTTATATGTTCATTTATTGCTATCATATGTTTATTAAAACTCTATTATTTTGTCACTTTTAGTCCTACTGTATGTGGACATATGTGTATATATATATCAGCTGATGGTTAGCCTTTGGTTAGAAACCATTTGTTAGAGATATTTATATCTCTTGGAGTAATTACTCCTTTTACTACTTTCCCCAGCGAGTGCTAGATATTGGATTCTTTTGGGTTCTCTTTGAACCCACCTTGTTAATATTACTGGGAACCAAACAATTTACTTCAGAATCATAGTCTGCATGTTTAACTTGATTATCACTGATGCTGTTCTATTAAATCTTCAACATTCCAAATTATGTATGCTTACTGTATTATTTGATCAATTCTTCTTTAGGCCTCGGCCATGTTTACCGCTTGCTCGCGGAAGCGTGCTGACGAGCGCTCCCGCTCAGCACTGAGCCCCTAGAGCTGCAATTAGAGCGGCTTTAGTAGGGGCTCACCTGCGCTTCCGCAAGCGTGCGGAAGCGCAGGTCTTAGGGGAATTTAAAATTCCCCCACTTGCCGGGCGACAGGCCGGTCACGTGAGTGGTTTGCCCAATGAGGGCGAACCAGCTCTGTGACATCACTGGCCTTCCCCCGGCCAGTGACGTGCCCACCCTCGGCCCGCCCCCGGCCCACCCCCTGACGGCCTGCTGACAGCACTTGCGGTAAGCAACCGCAAGGCCAGGGAAAGCAACCGCTTTCCCTGCGCCTCAGCGCGCCAAAAGCACGCCAGCAGGGAGCCTGGCCGAGGCCTTATCCTTCTGTAAAACCCGGGTATCATGGCTATCATCACTTAAAATTCCTGTAAAGACACACTCAGCTGGAGCAGCGGCGGTGTCCAGCGGCTCCCGGGAGAGGGTGGGAAATGGCAGGGGTTGTGCAGGGTGGCGCCATCTTGCGCGAGTTCGCACATGTGCAGTTGGAGCTCCGGCGGCCCTTTCCAGTTGCGGATGCGCGAGGACAAGCGCACGAAGGGCTAGCCTACTAGGGAAGGCTGTTGGAAGGGACAACAAGTCCCTTGAGCCTCAGGAGTGCCCCACATGACGCCCGGGAGCCAATAGTGCTGGAGTATCTCCCTACTCTCAGGGATTGATACATTTTGCGTGTTGGAGACACGGCAGTCAGCGCCAGGAGAGTCTAGGGGAAGGAGGTGAGGGTGCAGGGGTCAGTGACCCACTGCATTAGGCCAGCAGCCCCCTAGGCCCGAGTTAGCCCCTGAGCCCCTCAGTAGATTGTGTCACTGCAGGGACAGGCCCTAGGTTAGGGACCCTGCCCCTTTTAGTGTCAGTAGCACAGTTAGGGACACAGCGGACGCTGCGTTTCCCATTCTGAGGCTTGGGATCAGGCCTACTCTGCAACAAGAGCGGAATAATCCCACAGTGGACATCCCTGACTGAGCACCGCGCTGGTGGAACCGGCATCGCCAAGGAGGTCGTTGGATCCTTTTCGAAGATTTGTTGAATGCCCAGGTGCAGCCGCACAGAGCAGGTATTGTAAATTAAGTGCACCAACTACAGAGAACTCACACATTGTGGCAGCGCTAACCACGGGACAAGGGTTATACTGTGGACACAGTGTGGGGGTACACGGTGGTGGGTACAAGGTTTACACTCCTAAGTGAGAGTGAATGACATTTGAGACTTCGGTACATGGTGTGGAGTTATCCCCCAGGGGGAGAAGTATTACAGAGTGACACAGTTATTGTTGCTGATACGGGTGTAATGTGTTATGTTTATTCTGCATTTAGTAAACTGTTATATTTATACTTCTGTGTATGTGGTTACTATATGTGGGTCCTGTGTGGGGTACATTCTACACTCCTAAAATCCTACACAGGTGGAGGCACTGTAAGAAAGATCATTCCAGAGGATTCACCCCAGGTTCCCTTCAGCGGAGGCTCAGGCCTCCTGTGAACCTGCAGGTATACTCACCACACCAGGTAACATATAGGTTCCCCCCCTCACATGCACTCTATCTGCGATTGGGACTGGGGGAATACCCGTTACATATATATCTACTATATATTTCTGAAAGCATTGTATGTATGTATGTATGTATGTATGTATGTATGTATGTATGTATTTTTCCCTGGTGTGTTCCCTGTCCCTAGCGGCAATCTCATTGGTCCCTTGCCCCACCCGCCCCCGCCCGCCCCCACACACCTCTCATTGGCCTCACACACTTACACCACCCCCTTGGCCCGCCCCCCACACCTCTCATTGGCGTCACACACTCACACCACCCCCTTGGCCCGCCCCCTCACACACTAACACCACCCCCTCACACACTGACACCACCACATTGGCCCACCCCCCACACCTCTCATTGGCCTGACACACTCACACCACTGTTTCAAGGCCCCCTTGGCCCGCCCCCGCACACCTCACCACTGCCTCACTCTCCCAGCCCTCACTGAGCTTTGGGAACGCACCTAACTCTCACTGCTCTGGGAGACGACGCTTCACAGCTCTCATCTCTGAACGCACTAAACCCTCTCACCTCTCAACGCACTAAACCGTCAGCAGCTGCTACCACCAAAAGGAATCAGGTACAGACTCTCTATATATTGTGTAAGCACCTGAAAACCGCAGGACACAACATAACTCACCTTCAGCCTCATGCGACACACTGCTTCACCGGAAAAATAAAGCCTTCCTGTCGGCACCAAATTTATTCATATACCGTCCAACACAACACTCCAAAAACACTCCGTTGCCACACAAACCCACCCCCCACCCCGCCACCCCCCACATCCCCCCACAACCCTCCCCCCCCACAAACACCCCCCCAAACACCCCCCACTCACAAACACCCCCCCCCTCACAAACACCCCCCCCAAACACCCCCCCCCCCCACAAACACCCCACCCCCGACTCACCTTCAGCCTCATGCGACACACTGCTTAACCGTTACAATAAAGCCTTCCTGTCGTAAAACCCCTTATAACAGGGTCGCGGAAAATACAAAATGGCCGCCGCATCAGCGCGTCTTCACCCCTTCACACCGCAGGACAGGAGATGGGAGGGGGGATGCCCCTCCGGTCCCGGCTCCCCCCTGTCACCACGTGACAGGCCGCGGGACGTGAGATGGGAGGGGGGATGCCCCTCAGGTCCCGGCTCCCCCCGTCACCGCGTGACAGGCCGCGGGACGTGAGATGGGAGGGGGCATGCCCCTCCGCTCCCGGCTCCCCCCTGTCACCGCGTGACAGGCTGTGGGACGTGAGATGGGAGGGGGGATGCCCCTCCGGTCCCGGCTCCCCCCTGTCACCGCGTGACAGGCTGCGGGACGTGAGATGGGAGGGGGGATGCCCCTCTGGTCCCCGCTTCACCTTCTCCCCACCGTTGTCCCCGCTGCCTGTGCAGGAGGAGGGGGGGGAGCGGGTGTTGGTGCTGGTGTGTGTAATTGTGTGAGACTGTGTGTGAGTGTCTGTGAGTGTGTGTAAGTGTGTGTAAGTGTCTGTGACTGTGTGAAACTGTGTGTAAGTGTCTGTGACTGTGTGTGACTGTGTGTAACTTTGTGTGACAGTGTGTGTAAGTGTTTCACAGTGTGAGAGTGTGTGTGAGTGTGTGTAAGTCTGTGTAAGTGTCTATGACTGCGTGAAACTGTTTGAAACTGTGTGAAAGTGTGTGTAAGTGTGTGTGACTGTGTGTGATTGTGTGTGAGTCTGTGTAACACTGTGTGTGTGTGTGTGTGTGTGTGTGTGTGTGTGTGTGTGTGTGTGTGTGTGTGTGTGTGTGTGTGTGTGTGTGATGCACTGTGCAGTGTGAGCAATGAGCAGTGTGTCAGTGTGTGCAGTGTGAGCAATGACCACTGTGTGTGCAGTGTGAGCAGTGTGTGTGCAGTGTGCAGTGTGTGTCAGTGTGAGCAGTGTGTGTGCAGTGTGCAGTGTGTGCAGTGTGAGCAATGAGCAGTGTGTGTGCACTGTGTGCAGTGTGAGCAATGAGCAGTGTGTCAGTGTGTGCAGTGTGACCAATGAGCAGTGTGTGTGCAGTATGCAGTGTGTGTCAGTCTGAGCAGTGTGTGTGCAGTGTGCAGTGTGACCATTGAGCAGTGTGTGTGCAGTATGCAGTGTGTGTCAGTGTGAGCAGTGTGTGTCAGTGTGAGCAGTGTGTGTGCAGTGTGAGCAGTGTGTGTGCAGTGTGCAGTGTGTGTCAGTGTCAGCAATGAGCTGTGTATGTGTGTGTGCAGTGTGAGCAGTGAGCAGTGTGTGTGCAGTGTGCAGTGTGTGTCAGTGTGACCAGTGTGTGTGCAGTGTGTGTCACTGTGAGCTGTGTGTGTGCAGTGTGCGTCAGTGCGAGCAATGAGCAGTGTGTGTGCAGTGTGCAGTGTGTGTGTGCAGTGTGCAGTGTGTGCAATGTGAACAATGAGCAGTGTGTGTGCAGTATGAGCAGTGTGTGTCAGTGTGAGCACTGTGGGCCTCATGCAGTAAGCCCCGATAAGGCTTTTTCGGCATTTTATAGCCGTTTTTTGCCCTCCTGATTCAGTAAGCCCCGATAAGTGGGAATTATCGGCAACTTTTCTTCCGAAAAAAAAAATTTCGCCACCCGGCTGCCGATAAGCCACTTATCGGGACTTTTTTTTCCCGCCTGAATTCAGTAAGCCCCGATCAGCTTTTCTGTGCTGATCGGCAGGCCAGATTGGAGATTTTATGGCCAATCCAGCCCGCCAACTAAAGTTGGCAACTTGCTGAAGGAGAAGCATCGGCAAGGGCGACACTTAGGAAAAATCAGCCCTTTTTCCTGCCTGTGATTGATGCCGGGGGTCTCCGGAGCTGATACCCGCACCGGAGCCCCCCGGCATGCATCCGAGGCAGGAAAAAGGCATTTAAAAGCCACTTCATTACCTTAGCGGCTAACCGCTAAGGCAATGAAGGGGTTAACCCACCGTGCCAGCGTTATTGTGGGTAGCGGGGATGGGTTAGGGGGGTATTTGGCCCTGGGTGTGAGTTTAGGACTTGCGGGGGGGATGCGGGGGCACTTAACCCCTTCACGACCGTAGCGGTTAATACCGCTACGGTCCTGAAGGGGTTAAGGCCTCCCGCTACCCACCCACAAGCCCTAAACAACCACCGTTGGGGCTAATGCCCCCTTCACACACCCCCACTACCCACAATAATAAAAAAACACACCCCAGCCACACAATAACGAAATAAATAAATAATTAAATAATTATATATATATATATATATATATATATATATATATATACCCAACAACACCTATACCCCCCTAACATACAGTATAGTAATGGGCAGAATGACTATTATCCACAAATGGATAATAGTGCAGTTGTCCATTTACAATACATACACAACAATAAAGACTTTAAATACATATAGCACTCACCCATGTCCCACTGCCACGATGAAGGCCTTCCTCATCTTCATCCTGCCCATGCCCCATCCGCTTCTGCAAAACAAACACAAGAATTACAACATCCAAATTAATGTCCCCTAACCCCTTAATCACCATAGCGGTTATTAACCGCTACAGTTATTAAGGGGTTAAGCCACCATCACCCACATACCCTCCCCCACAAAGCCCCCCAACCACCCTCACCCAATACCCACAGCGGAGTCCTACCAAATACCCTTGGGCCTAATACCCCCTCCCCCAGCACATACAGTACAATAATGTGCCAAATAACTATTATCCACATAGGGATAATACATTATTTGGCCATTATTAAACACATTCAATACCGTTAAAATGTAAAGAAAATTGTACTAACCTCATCAATAAGAAGTCTCCGTCGCCAGCATCATCCTTGGGGTCCGTTGCCAACATTATAAATAGCCACAACATTTGAATATCATTAACATAACACTGAACCCCTTAATCACCTTATCGGGTACTAACCTGAAAGGTAATTAAGGGGTGAAGCCATCCTGCAATGCCTACAACAGTTATGCATAACATCCTCAGTGAAATAAAAACCAATTGCCTAACCAAATTCCATTTAATCATTCAATCTGTAGGCTCACATGCCTCATAAAACATTGCATTTACAGTGTAAACATGTAGCATAACATGTAAACTGCATGTACACGCTGCAAATCAATGTTAACAATACAATAATCTCACTCAAATCGCCATACATCACAAGAAGTATATTATTTAATCCAATAAACTCACCATCAATGAATTACCACACATCACTTACATCCCTAAACAATTAAAATACCATCCATACCAATTACACAATGAACTAAAGCTATCCTAACAGAGAACAACTTCAAAACATAGTCAAAAGTACACCAACAATTTCAATATACTAAAGCAAGGCTTTCCATATCCTACTGTATGGCCTGGAAGCCCAAAACTTACATCTGTCTAAAAATAAAATACATTTAGTACACATCAATGCATAGCCTCAATGATTAACAATACAGAATTAGAAGCTTTAACAACACTATCATTTCTTACCCTGTATATATATCTGTACACATACATACAGACATACATACAGTGGGAAGAAATGATATGCATTATAAAAAATGAAAACATGAAAAAGCAACACAAAAAACAGTTACATTAAGTACATTTCTTTATTTAACTTACCATTACTTGCCCCCACCGACTCCCGTTGATCAGCTTACTCACGTACCAATCCACGACACCATCCACGACACCATCCACGACACCATCCACGACACAATCCAGGAACAAATCCACGAACCAAACCAGGAACCAATCCAAGAACAAGTGCAGGAACCAATCCAGGAAGCAAGCCACGAAGAAATCCACGAAACAATCCACGACACGATCCAGGAACAGGAACCCATAAAAGAAAAGAAAAAAACAAATTAAACATTAAAATAATAAAACATGACAATCAAGGGTTGTACTAGTTTTATTCTTAGTGAATCTGTATTAAAATACCTTGTTCCGGGGTCTTCTTGATGTCCGGTGCCACGCCCTGGTCTTCAGTCTTCAGGAGGAGGTCCGTCCTCCTCGGCATCTGCCTTCAAAATGAGACGACATAGGCTTTTAAAGGCCTATGACGTCACATTTGTCGTCATATGGTTCCCACGTGTAAGGATGTGCTCACCACAAACGAGACGGGACCGCGGTGCTGAGGTGGGATAGGAAAGAACGCCACCCACAGCCACGAGGGCACGTCTTGATTGAAGAGTGGTCTGGGATTCCGGATCGGGGTAGGAGAGGTACGGTAGGTAGAGAGGCCGTTAGCCAGGTCCGGGGTTAGAGAGAGGGACGTTGTCGTTTACCGTAAGCCAGGATCGGGATTCCAGAGGTGCGGAGAGTCGTGTAGCCGTATGCCGAGTTCGGGATGCCAGAGGTACAGGAAGACGTAGCGGAAGCCGGTTCAGTTCACGAGGAAGTCTGCGAAATAGAATAAGGAGGCAGAGAGAGGTGAGAACAACTGGTTCTATGCTCAGCCAACGAGTCAGTGATTCTGCCAGGTATATATAGGAGAGAGGGTCCAATAGCAGTGCAGCAAGGTGGAGGTGTGTGGAAGGGCCAGGCTACCGCAGGGATAGGTCCAGAATGAGTCCCATGGGAGGAGCCATAAAGCCCAGTAGTCTGAGTGCATTTGATTGCAGCAATGTTTTGATGCGCTGTACCTTTAAGGGGTTGGAGCGACGTCGTGTGGCCAGGCCTCCGTATAGCAGGGTTTGCGTGCGCGTGACCGGGTGAAGCCGTCAGCCCGAGATTAGAAGTGCAGTCCTGGCGTGCGCGCGCGCGCCCACGTGAAGCAGTGACCGGTGCTCCGGTGAGGGAATGAGAGTGTGCTGCGGGGATCACCGTCGGAGCTGTAGGTGAGTGAGGAGCACGCCGAGGGCGGCGTGACTCCCAAACCCTCACAGTACCCCCCCCTTCAGGGGCGACCTCCGGGCGTCCATGACATGGCTTGGAGGGATGCTTGCGATGGAAAGCCTGAACGAGGCGAGGCGCGTGGAGATCCCGGTGGGAAATCCAGGAACGTTCCTCAGGTCCAAAGCCCTTCCAGTGAACCAAATATTGTAACCCTCCTCTGGAGATCCTAGAATCCAGGATAAACTGAACCTCGTACTCCTCTTGACCTTGGACCAGAAGAGGAAGTGGAGATGCCGTGGACTTAGAAAAGCGAGAACTCCGGAATGCAGGTTTAAGTAAGGAAACATGAAAGACTGAAGGAATCTTCAACGAGGGTGGAAGACGCAAACGATAAGCCACAGGATTAATCCTCTTGACCACAGGAAAGGGGCAGAGAAACTTAGGTGCTAACTTCATGGTAGGAACCTTTAAACGAATGTTCCTGGAGGAAAGCCAAACACTGTCTCCTGGGACGAATTCCGGAACCTGGCGTCGAAGACGATCTGCCTGAAGTTTCTGTCTCCCAGTAGCCACCCTTAAGTTCTCCTGAGTCCTTGTCCATAAGTCCTTTAAGCGGGAGATGCGTTTATCAACTGCTGGTACTCCTGAGGGTATAGGAGAGAAGGGTAGGCGGGAAGGGTGAAAGCCATAATTTATGAAGAAGGGCGATTCTTGAGTGGAGTCATTGCGAAGGGAGTTAAGAGCAAACTCAGCCCAAGGAAGTAGATCTACCCAATCATCCTGAGTCTCGGCTATGAAACACTGAAGGTATTGTTCCAGGTTTTGGCTGGCCCTCTCCGTCTGCCCATTGGTCTGTGGGTGGTAACCCGAGGAAAAATGAAGTGAAATACCCAACCTTCGAGAAAAGGCTCTCCAAAATCTTGACACAAACTGGGACCCACGATCAGAGACGATGGTTGCAGGTACTCCGTGAAGACGAAAAATCTTCTGGATAAAAATGTCCGCAAGCCTGGAGGAATTTGGAAGACCCCTTAAGGGCACCAGGTGAGTTTGTTTGGAAAAACGATCAATTACCACAAGGATGGTATTCTTTCCTTTGGAGTCTGGGAGCTCCACAATGAAATCCATAGAAATATGGTTCCAAGGACGGTCTGGAATGGGTAAGGGAAGAAGAAGGCCTGCAGGTCTAACCCGGGGTACTTTATTGCGAGCACAAGTGCCACATGCTTTGACGAACTCCTCCACATCCTTAGCCCTCTCAGGCCACCAGAAGGTACGTTGAACAAGGTCGTTGGTTTTCCGTATCCCTGGATGTCCTGCAGACTTAGAGGAATGGCACCACTCGAGAACCCTTTTGCGGTGTTGAGGCGCCGTGTAGAGTCTTCCCTCTGGAACCTTGAGCCCCATAGGAATCTGTGATTGCTCGGATTGGATCTTGCCCATGATATCAAACGAGTTGGCGGACAGGATACATCTAGAGGGAATAATTGTCTCTAGCTGCTCTTCAGACTTGTCTTCAGCAATGAATTGTCGAGACAGAGCATCCGCCTTTAGATTTTTGGAGCCAGGGATGAAGGAGATGAGAAAATTGAATCGAGAAAAAAATAATGCCCAGCGGGC
Organism: Ascaphus truei; assembly: GCF_040206685.1. Classification (NCBI taxonomy): domain Eukaryota; kingdom Metazoa; phylum Chordata; class Amphibia; order Anura; family Ascaphidae; genus Ascaphus; species Ascaphus truei. The sequence continues at coordinate 14,441,321 of NC_134486.1, forward strand.
TTGTCGAGAGTTCAAACGACGTGCCCCTTCTAAGTAGAGAAGGTTCTTATGGTCTGTAAGAATGGTTATAGGTGTCTCAGTACCTTCTAAGAAGTGTCTCCACTCTTCTAGTGCCAATTTGATCGCCAAAAGCTCCCGGTTCCCGACATCATAATTCCGTTCTGCGGCCGAAAATTTCTTCGAAAAGAAGGCACATGGATGCAGTTTAGCTAAGGGAGATGTCCTCTGTGACAAGACGGCCCCAGCCCCGATGTCCGATGCATCTACCTCCAAGGTAAATGGAAGTTTAGGATCCGGGTGGTTGAGGATGGGAGCAGACACAAAAGCCTTTTTTAGCAGATCAAATGCCCGTATGGCGGTTTCAGACCATGATGAAGGATCTACACCTTTCTTAGTGAGAGCCGTTATGGGAGATACTGTAGAGGAAAAATTGCGGATGAAACGTCGGTAATAGTTTGCAAAACCCAGAAAGCGTTGCACGGCTTTGAGAGTGGTAGGACGAGGCCAGTCCAAAATAGCCTTAAGTTTCTCTGGATCCATGTTGAAACCGGAGTCAGAGATAACGTATCCCAAAAACGCCACCGATTTGAGGTGGAACTGACATTTCTCCAATTTCGCAAAGAGATGGTTCTCCCGAAGGCGTAACAGCACTTGTTGAACATGGTCGATGTGTTCTTGAACGGATTTAGAAAAGATGAGGATGTCATCTAAGTAAACAATAAGAAATGAATTAAGAATGTCCCGAAAGATCTCGTTAACAAAATCCTGAAAAACTGCTGGTGCGTTGCACAAACCGAATGGCATAACCAGATACTCGTAGTGGCCGTCATGGGTGTTAAAAGCAGTCTTCCACTCGTCCCCCTCTCGTATCCTTACTAAATTGTAAGCACCTCTCAGGTCCAGTTTAGAAAAGATAGTAGCTCCCTGGAGGCGGTCGAAGAGTTCCGGAATCAAAGGCAGAGGGTATCGATTTTTGCGTGTGATATTATTCAAACCCCGGTAGTCGATGCATAGACGGAGAGAACCGTCCTTCTTCTTGACGAAGAAGAATCCTGCTCCGACCGGGGAGGAAGATTTTCTGATGAAACCCCTTTCTAAGTTCTCGGCAATATAAATGTTCATGGCTTTAGTCTCTGGAAGAGAGAGAGGGTAGGATCTTCCCCTGGGAAGAGGTGCTCCAGGAAGTAGGTCAATGGGACAATCAAAAGACCGGTGCGGTGGTAGTACCTCGGAACGTGCTTTATCGAATACGTCACGAAATTCCCAGTACACAGAAGGTAAGGAGTTGATCTTCTCTGATATGGTAGATACGCCACCGATCTTCTGGAAAACCCTGGTACATGTCTTGACACAAGAAGGAGCCCACTGTACAGGTTCCCGATCCGTCCAGTCGATGCGAGGATTATGAAGTTGGAGCCAAGGAAGACCCAAAATCAACTCAGCAGAGGGAGTGTGGATTACATCGAGAGTAATGATCTCCGTATGGACGTCGACGAACTGCAGTAGAAGAGGTACCGTCTGTAGTGTGATGAATGCCGGATTTAGAGGTCGACCGTCAATGGCCTCCAGACCTACAGGCGTCCTCCTGTTGATAAATGGAATATTGTTCTGTCTAGCAAAAGTCTCATCAATGAAATTACCTGCAGAACCGGAATCAATGAACGCACGTGCCCGGGTGTGAAACCCTTCTCCAGACAGTATTATAGGCAAGACTATCCTGGTAGGAAGGATGTTTTGGACGATGGGAGAAAGGGTCAGTATTCCCAATGAAACTCTCCGGGATCTCATTGGGAGCTGGCGTTTCCCGGTCTGTGGGGACACTGGGGTAAAGCGTGAGTGGAATTGCCACAATACATACAAAGTCCGGCCGTGCGCCGACGTTGCTTCTCAGCAGACGACAGCCTGTTGCCCCCCAACTGCATTGGTTCAGGAATGTCCCCGGAAGAAGGTGACGGAGCCACGAAGGTGGGAGCAAGACTTCTTGGAACCCGTTGACGGTAATGAGAACGTTCGTATCTCCGCTCCAGTAGGCGCTGATCCACACGGATAGCCAGAGCGATTAACTCCTCCAGGTTAGTAGGACGATCTCGTGCGGCGAGTTCATCCTTTAGAGTTTCAGCCAGACCTTGCCAGAACGCAGAAGATAGAGCCTCGTTGTTCCAACCCGTCTCAGCAGCAAGAGTGCGGAACTCCACGGCATACACGGCAACCGAACGATCTCCTTGAGTTATGTGGTGTAGAGCAGAAGCTGCCGTTAACTTCCGTGCTGGAGTATCGAAAACTCTTCGGAATTCCTCGACGAAAAGATCGATGTCCTGCGTGAGAGCCCCCTGTTGTTCCCAGATGGGAGAGGCCCATGCCAGTGCCTGGTCGGTGAGAAGGGAGTAGATGTAGCCAACCTTGGAGACAGAAGACACAAAGCGAGAGGGGGAGAGACGAAATTGAACGAGACATTGGTTAATGAAACCCCGGCATCCTTGTGGATCCCCCGCGTAGTGTTTGGGAGGAGGAATACGTGGTTCTGGAGTGAACGGAGGTATCGGGAAAGGATTTGCCGGTGCCACGGGTGGAGATTGGCGCGTGAGGCCTCGAACTTGAAGAGTAAGGGCGTGGACGCTTTGCTGTAAAGCATCCATTCGTTTATCAGATTGGTCCAGATAAGACTCTAATCTTGTAAAAAGAGCAGTATGGGCATTTAAAGTCCGCTCCACCTCAGCGGGGTCCATTTTTGGTGGGCTGAGCATAATGTAAGGATGTGCTCACCACAAACGAGACGGGACCGCGGTGCTGAGGTGGGATAGGAAAGAACGCCACCCACAGCCACGAGGGCACGTCTTGATTGAAGAGTGGTCTGGGATTCCGGATCGGGGTAGGAGAGGTACGGTAGGTAGAGAGGCCGTTAGCCAGGTCCGGGGTTAGAGAGAGGGACGTTGTCGTTTACCGTAAGCCAGGATCGGGATTCCAGAGGTGCGGAGAGTCGTGTAGCCGTATGCCGAGTTCGGGATGCCAGAGGTACAGGAAGACGTAGCGGAAGCCGGTTCAGTTCACGAGGAAGTCTGCGAAATAGAATAAGGAGGCAGAGAGAGGTGAGAACAACTGGTTCTATGCTCAGCCAACGAGTCAGTGATTCTGCCAGGTATATATAGGAGAGAGGGTCCAATAGCAGTGCAGCAAGGTGGAGGTGTGTGGAAGGGCCAGGCTACCGCAGGGATAGGTCCAGAATGAGTCCCATGGGAGGAGCCATAAAGCCCAGTAGTCTGAGTGCATTTGATTGCAGCAATGTTTTGATGCGCTGTACCTTTAAGGGGTTGGAGCGACGTCGTGTGGCCAGGCCTCCGTATAGCAGGGTTTGCGTGCGCGTGACCGGGTGAAGCCATCAGCCCGAGATTAGAAGTGCAGTCCTGGCGTGCGCGCGCGCGCCCACGTGAAGCAGTGACCGGTGCTCCGGTGAGGGAATGAGAGTGTGCTGCGGGGATCACCGTCGGAGCTGTAGGTGAGTGAGGAGCACGCCGAGGGCGGCGTGACTCCCAAACCCTCACACCACGGCCCTGATTGGGCCGTGAAAACCATGTGTTTTGGCCGATGTAAAAAAATTGATGACGTCACTTAAAGGCAATGCCAGCACAGCCAATCAGAATGGCTTTGCTGCTATTGCCTTTAAGAAAACGTCATGAAATGACACATGGCCGGACTCACATGGTAAGCCAGCCAATCAGAGTAGGGATGGAGTTGCCACGCTCTGATTGGCTGGCTTACCATGTGAGTCCGGCCATGTGTCATTTCATGACGTTTTCTTAAAGGCAATAGCAGCAAAGCCATTCTGATTGGCTGTGCTGGCATTGCCTTTAAGTGACGTCATCAATTTTTTTACATCGGCCAAAACACATGGTTTTCACGGCCCAATCAGGGCCGTGGGAACCATATGACGACAAATGTGACGTCATAGGCCTTTAAAAGCCTATGTCGTCTCATTTTGAAGGCAGATGCCGAGGAGGACGGACCTCCTCCTGAAGACTGAAGACCAGGGCGTGGCACCGGACATCAAGAAGACCCCGGAACAAGGTATTTTAATACAGATTCACTAAGAATAAAACTAGTACAACCCTTGATTGTCATGTTTTATTATTTTAATGTTTAATTTGTTTTTTTCTTTTCTTTTATGGGTTCCTGTTCCTGGATCGTGTCGTGGATTGTTTCGTGGATTTCTTCGTGGCTTGCTTCCTGGATTGGTTCCTGCACTTGTTCTTGGATTGGTTCCTGGTTTGGTTCGTGGATTTGTTCCTGGATTGTGTCGTGGATGGTGTCGTGGATGGTGTCGTGGATGGTGTCGTGGATTGGTACGTGAGTAAGCTGATCAACGGGAGTCGGTGGGGGCAAGTAATGGTAAGTTAAATAAAGAAATGTACTTAATGTAACTGTTTTTTGTGTTGCTTTTTCATGTTTTCATTTTTTATAATGCATATCATTTCTTCCCACTGTATGTATGTCTGTATGTATGTGTACAGATATATATACAGGGTAAGAAATGATAGTGTTGTTAAAGCTTCTAATTCTGTATTGTTAATCATTGTGGCTATGCATTGATGTGTACTAAATGTATTTTATTTTTAGACAGATGTAAGTTTTGGGCTTCCAGGCCGTACAGTAGGATATGGAAAGCCTTGCTTTAGTATATTGTAATTGTTGGTGTACTTTTGACTATGTTTTGAAGTTGTTCTCTGTTAGGATAGCTTTAGTTCAATGTGTAATTGGTATGGATGGTATTTTAATTGTTTAGGGATGTAAGTGATGTGTGGTAATTCATTGATGGTGAGTTTATTGGATTAAATAATATACTTCTTGTGATGTATGGCGATTTGAGTGAGATTATTGTATTGTTAACATTGATTTGCAGCGTGTACATGCAGTTTACATGTTATGCTACATGTATACACTGTAAATGCAATGTTTTATGAGGCATGTGAGCCTACAGATTGAATGATTAAATGGAATTTGGTTAGGCAATTGGTTTTTATTTCACTGAGGATGTTATGCATAACTGTTGTAGGCATTGCAGGATGGCTTCACCCCTTAATTACCTTTCAGGTTAGTACCCGATAAGGTGATTAAGGGGTTCAGTGTTATGTTAATGATATTCAAATGTTGTGGCTATTTATAATGTTGGCAACGGACACCAAGGATGATGCTGGCGACGGAGACTTCTTATTGATGAGGTTAGTACAATTTTCTTTACATTTTAACGGTATTGAATGTGTTTAATAATGGCCAAATAATGTATTATCCCTATGTGGATAATAGTTATTTGGCACATTATTGTACTGTATGTGCTGGGGGAGGGGGTATTAGGCCCAAGGGTATTTGGTAGGACTCCGCTGTGGGTATTGGGTGAGGGTGGTTGGGGGGCTTTGTGGGGGAGGGTATGTGGGTGATGGTGGCTTAACCCCTTAATAACTGTAGCGGTTAATAACCGCTATGGCGATTAAGGGGTTAGGGGACATTAATTTGGATGTTGTAATTCTTGTGTTTGTTTTGCAGAAGCGGATGGGGCATGGGCAGGATGAAGATGAGGATGGCCTTCATCGTGGCAGTGGGACATGGGTGAGTGCTATATGTATTTAATGTCTTTATTGTTGTGTATGTATTTTAAATGGACAACTGCACTATTATCCATTTGTGGATAATAGTCATTGTGCCCATTACTATACTGTATGTTGTGTATTGCTGCTATGTTTATTGGGGGCATTTGTCCCCAATAAACATGCTACTATGCGTTAACCCCTTCATTGCCTTAGCGGCTATCCGCTATGGTAATGAAGCAGCATTAATGTATTTTAATAATATTGTGCGGAAGCAGGAGGCCCCCTGAGCTGAAGCGCATTTATTTGTGGCTCAGAGACCCCCTGCCTCCCGAGTTACAGGCCCTGGTTTGGGCCATCGGTTACAGTGTGGACGCCATGTTTATTGCGGGGACGCTATAAACATGGCGGCGACACTGCCACCCGATGACACATACCGGGGCCTGTAACTCGGGAAGCAGGGGGTCCCTGCTCCACAAAGCAATGCGGTTCAGCTCAGGGGACCCCCTGCTCACTGTACAGTATAATTAAAAAGACATTCATGCTGCTTCATTACGGTTGCACATAGCCGCCAAGGTAAGGAACGAGTCTTTATTGATGTGTGTGTATTTTATTCATACTGTACATGTGCAGAGGGTCTCCGGAGCAGAACCGCGTTGGTTTGAGGTCCGGGGACCCCCTGCCCCCCGAGATACAGGCCCCTTTATGGGTGCCGGTATCCCTCTGGTTTGTTTACAGGTCGCGGTCACGTGATCGGGACTTTTAAACGCCGAGGGATACCGGCACCTCATAAAGGGGCCTGTATCTCGGGGGGCAGCGGGTCCCCGCACCTCAAACCAACGCGGTTGAGCTCCGAAGACCCCCTGCACATGTACAGTATGAATAAAAGTTGTTTTTAAATACTTTTTTTGGTGCCTATGTTTGCGCTGAGAGAGCGGCTTGTCTCTCTCAGCTGCAAACATCTATCGGCACCAAAGGCTTATCGGGAGCCTTATCGGGAGCCAGGCTGTATCGCCACAGGTCATCGGCAGCTTTGCTTTCGCAGTGCTTCAGCAGGGATCGGAAGGATTCGGCCCTTACTGAATACTGCGAGGGCAAATCGCCCAAAAAAAACATTTTCGCAATTCGTGCCGAAAATTTTGTATCGGGGCTTACTGCATGAGGCCCTGTGTGTGCAGTGAGCAGTGTGTGTGCAGTCTGTGCAGTGACAGTGTGTGCAGTGTGTGCACTGTGCAAAAAATACAAAATAAAAACATTTATTTCAATTTACAAATTTATTTATTTATTTATTTCGCCGTATAACGAGGCGCGTTATAACGGCCTTTCCCTGTACATTTATATACTGTTTGCAAACACTCCGGTGCCACACAACCCCCCCCCCATCACAACCCCCCCCCCCCCCACCACCACAACCCCCCCCACTCACCTTCAGCCTCATGCGACACACTACTACACCAGAAAAATAAAGCCTTCCTGTCAGCACCAAATTAATTAATATACCGTGCAACACAACACTCCACAAACACTCCGGTGCGACACAAACCCACCCCCCCCCACCCTACCACCCCCCCTCCCCCCAAAAACCCCACAACCCCCCACAAACACCCCACCCCCAACTCACCTTAGGCCTCATGCGCCACACTGCTTAACCTTTAAAATAAAGCCTTCCTGTCGGCACCAAATACACGTAAACCCCCCCCACCCCCCCACAAACCAAACCCCCCACACACACCCCCAACAACCCACCCCCCCATACCCCCCCCCCACCTTTCCTAGCGGGAAATTTAACTCACGGGCAACGCCGGGTCTCTCATTTTATATATATATATATATATATTTTTATATATATATATATATATATATATATATATATATATATATATATATATATATATATACTAGCTGAGAGACCCGGCGTTGCCCGTGAGTTAAATTTCCCGCTAGGGAATACTCTATAAGAATAGTGTGAGAGCAGCCAAAGACCCCTTTATCTACATCAAATACCCACCACTATGGACTAACTATTGAAGGACTGGTTGTACTTTTTTATACATTTTTCTTGTTCTTTTTTTAGCACCTTTTTGCACTTTTAAGCTTATTTATATTGGTTGTGTTTTAATAGAGTTTATTAGGCAGTATAGTTTATATTTATATGTAATTATATATATATTATCATGCACTTTACACAATCCATTTGATTGATGGAACTATAGTTCACTTATTATATAATATATCACGTTACTGTTTTTGGCGCTACAATTTTTTGCTTTTATATATATATATATATATATATATATATACTGTATATATATATTAAAATTGCTGACTTCTCTATAACAGCAAGCAAAACAAGATACTTTATTTAAACTTTTTATTTTTAGTCACATATTCTACTTTTGTTCATATTGGTTCTCACAAACCTCGGGGGGCCACAACTAATACTTTGGTCTGGTAAAAAATATATTAGTGAACTATACAGTACAATCATTTAAACTGGTTACAAAAGAATCTTAAAATAATATTCCATACAGTACCTCTAATAGGTATTTCATACACTGTGATGTCCCGTAGAACACAGACACAGTGCTTTCACTCAAATCACTAAATGTGGCAAACTAACATTTCACTCCATGACATATAATAATTACTCCTAAACTATTTACCATAATCTATCTAAAACAAAAAACAAACCAACAAACAAAAAACAAACCAACAAACAAAAAACATTTGAAAGGATGTCCCCTTTTGCCAATTCTGCGATCTTTCGCAACTGGAAGTGACGCGATGGACCAAACCGGAAGTGATGCGGCACGATCTCGGGAGTGGGGTTGAAAGCGAACTCGAAAGCTGCGCTCCTTTAATTTTTATGTGTCTATGCACATAGTGCTAAATGTGAGTGTAATATTTATTGATTTATAAATATATATACAGTGAACATGCAATGTTGCACTAAGAGTGTCATCTCTTTTATTGAGAGTCTGTCCTGCTGAAGCCTGGCACTTCATATCAAGAAAGTCTTCCATACTACTTACACACTGCTGGTATTTTATTAAGAAATTGAGAGTCCCCACTTGTGATTTTTGAAGTTGTTTTTCCTGTAGAACATACTACACTATATATTTTCATTTTTTCCACATACGGTGACATCTGCGCTCCCCACGAGTTTCTTTGAGCATATAAACGGCAGGTGCCCAATGATCAGCTAGCAGCGAAGAGCTTAACCGCCCACTGTCACGGTAGACCAGGTTTTACCAACACATTTATACCGGGATTCTGGATTGAGCACAACAAGAAGGGCAAAATACATTGTACTTTATTTATTTTCAGACAAACACACAAAATTCACAATTACACTGGATAAAACACTTACTGGGATGGGGAAACGAAATCAAATGTCCATTGAACGAAACAAAGTCTCTGGACACCCCTGCACTCATGCAAGTAGGTGCGAGCTTTGAGTCGTGTGACAGTCCTTGGCTAGGGGCGCAACTTGTCACCCCTATATCATTGCTGAAGGGAAAGATTTTGTAATGTAATGTGAATCCCCAGCTCAAGCTAATTCTGGTAGAGGGTGTAAACCTTCGTTACGATGTAGGTTAATCCCTCACACTCCAGAACCGTTGATGCTAAATCTTGGACGTTTCTTGGTTGCTCTTAGGTGAATCTCACTAAGACTGGACTGCAGGCATGTTTATAGGGTTTAGCGCCCTATCCCTAACATCCACAGTCAATCTTCCCGTTTGAACAATGTTTCCCACCTATCCCAGACTTGCCAGTAGTTTGCAAAGAGGGCAGAAGTTGCTTCCCTGTTTTCTCCGAGCATGTGCCAACTTGACACCTGAGCTAGTTAACATACCGGTCCCAACCTTCTACCTGACGACAGCAAGTCTGGGGTTTGGCTACCAAGTGTGAAGTGTCCGTACTTCACACCGGTATATGGCACTTACAAATATCCTGGGTACCCTAACACCTCAGGTCTCTGAGGCTTTTCAACTCCGGACTTCTCATAGACACTGGGGCACACCTTAGCAGGGTGCCTTTTGAAGTTCGGAGATGAAAAATCCCTCAGCTCATTCATCTATAACACAGGGGCGTGTTAATAGATTCATTGCCGGGCTGGCAGGAAAAGATTCCTGCCTGTACATTTAAAACTCATTGAAATACATTTTATTGATAAATCTATGTTCTGTGTATGGAACAAACATAAAACTCATGTGTATCTTAATGGTTTCTTTTCCACTAGCTGCACTCCAAAAATTAGAGAGCTAGATCTTTCCTAGCGTGAGCTATCCACTTAATTGAAGGGGCTCTGTGATATGGGTTGCGGTTTGATCTATAATCGGTCTGGGTTACAAGCCGGCATACAATGTATCCGTCCTGGCTTTTGATCAGTAACCGCAGACGGGAGCCACCAATTCAGCTCAAGTGGATAACGAGACAGCAGGATAGTAAGTATCAAGAAGGCACTTCAGCTAAACCGCAGACCACTTATTCAATTGACTTTGTGATTTCAATGTCTGGGGTCTGAAAACTGATACTTATCTTTAACACAGTTACTTATTCACAGTCACACTACTTCAATCAGCACTTGGCACAGTGCCAGCAGCTCCCCCTTGTGCTGCAAATACAGTTAGCACATTTTTCATTCATTCCTTTAACTGCAGCTAGCTGCTAAGCTGCAAATCAGGGAAAATAAAGGTAGTGTAGGGGAAAACATGGTGTTATGTTGGCAATACATTTTAACCCCTTCTGTCCCAACACAGTTTAGGGTTAACCAGCTGGGCATAATACCTTTATTATTGGCCTGGTTAACCCTTCCACCACCACACCCACTCAGTAGTGAGCGGCCAATGGTGGAGTGGAGGCAGAAAGAGCTGCAGGTGCATTTGATTAAGGATGATGTGAGTAACGATTAACTCGTTGTGTGCTGTTAGTTGCACAACACTGGTGCGTGGTTCACTTTGTGCGTAAAGCATCACAGGACGTGGTGCAGGGGTGGGGCCTGGATATGGCAGTGTCCTCTTGTCTGATGACGTGGCACCTGGGAGTAGCTTCCCTGGTCTGATGGAGCTTGTTGCAGTGGTGGGACCTAACGCTGATCCTTACAGGGAGTAGGTTTTGATTTTGCCTTAAAAGGAAAGTGTGCCTATTTGTTTTATTTTGGAAAGTAAACAACTGCAGGTTTAAAGTCTAAAAACATACCTTTCGACTCTTACTGACCCTACCACGAGGCCATACTGCCCCAAAAGTTAGACCCTTTATGCGCTGACACTATGTAACAGGGAACGGCTGTATTACTTATTCTGCGCTGTGCATGCAGCAATGCTAGAAATGAAACATTATTATATGGGACTCATGGCTTTCCATTGTATGACACTACTGATAAAACCGCCGTTATTCGACCTCTTCACGCGTTGTGTATATCGGAATACCGATGTCATGACATGGGATGTCTTCCAAACTTCTCGCGAGTTCCTGTGAGTGTAGCGAGTGTAGAAAATTGCATTTTAGTGTTCTGTTTTTTAAACACATAAAATAGACACATGAAATAGATACAGTAGCACAGTGCTGTACACATTGCAATTCATTCATTTCATTGCAACCAAAGAAACAGAATCCGTGAAATTCAAATAAAGTATCCGCGATAAGCACCGGTGCCTGGGGCGATTGGCCGCGTTCATGCCACGTGGAGTACAGCAGAGCAGGTGAAATTGGCACCGTGATTTGATCGAATAACGGCCACTGTATGAGTATGTAACAGGGAAAGGCTGTATTACTCATTCTGCGCAATGCTAGAAATAAAACATTATTATATGTGACTCATGACTTTCCATTGTATTTTTTAGAAACCCCGCTCTGTGTGCACTGAGAGCTGCCTGCCTGGGTACAGAAAAGCTCAGCAGGAAGGAAGACCCAGATGCTGCTATGACTGTGTTCAATGCACAGAGGGGGAGATCTCCAACAGCACTGGTTAGTAACCCCTAACTCAGTCATATTCTGTTTTGCTGCCCATCACCTGGTTTAGGTCACACTGCTAGAGTTGCTAATCAGAATAGCAAATGTTCTAATTAGAAATGGGCAAAGCAAGTGTGTGTGTGTGTGTGTGTGTGTGTGTGTGTGTGTGTGTGTGTGTGTGTGTGTGTGTGTGTGTGTGTGTGTGTGTGTGTGTGTGTCTGAGTGTGTGTGTGTGTATAGATTGTGAATTCAGTCCACGGATTGCTAAAATACGGAATCCAAAAAACACGTTTGCAATGTTAAAAATACAAAAATCTGAGGCGCATGCGTGAAGCCAGAGTAGATGGAAGCTTAGGTTTCTAGCTCTGCTCGCATCGGCACAATAATCTATTAAAAGCGGCAATCAAAGTGACCCCCCACGAATCAGTCCAGTGAATTCAAGTAGGGGAATACCTGGTGATGCCGGCACGGGGAAAAGCAAAGCCGAAAGACCCCTCGGTCACGACTTATTTCAATTAAAAAAAACCTGCAGCAGGAGACAGCCCTGATCCCCCTACAGCAGGGATGGCAGCAGAGGCTGAGGTTGCCAGGCCGGCTGCAAGAGCGGATGACAATGAACCAGTAACTAGAAAAGACTTCAGGGAGCTCTGCGCAGAGATGAAACAGTTCTTCAACAGAGAGCTGTGGAATCTGCGGAGGGACCTCGATGGACTGGGGGAGAGGACCGGGTCCCTAGAGACCAAAATGGACGCTAACACGAGGGCCATCCAACAGACAAACAAAACAGTAGCCCAGTTACAGGATAAGTTCCGTGACCTCTCAGACAAACAAGAGGACACCGAAAATCGGGACAGACGAAATAATGTCCGTATCCGTGGGGTGCCTGAGACAGTAACAGACGCTGAGGAATTTGTTCAGCAGTGGCTGGAGCATATACTGCCTGATAAATCTGCCCAGGACTTGCACCTTGATAGGTGCCATAGAGCCCTCCGTTCAAGACCACAGGCAGGAGCCCCCCCTCGGGATATCATAGTACGCTTTCATTTTTATAAAATAAAAGATGCAGTTTGCCGGATGGCCAGGGAGGCCAGGTCCATGGAGTATGAGGGTGTCAAGCTTCAGATCTTTCAGGATCTATCCCCGGCTACCCTCCTAAGACGACGTAGCCTGGGACCGGTAACTAAAACCCTGCAGGACAGGGGGGTCAGGTACAGATGGCTGTTTCCCTTTGCCCTGCTAGTGGTGAAGAACGGTGTGGCGAATACCCTACGGAGGGCCGAGGACGGCAACAGCTTCCTCAAGAAGCTGGGACTACAGCAAAGCCCCCACAGCCCTGGCCCCTCTCATCCACCTTACCTGGAATCCGAGGCTGATCCGACCCCGTCGATGTCCCGGAACAGAGTGGGAGCCGCGCTGGAGGAAACCCTGTGAAACCACGAGTTCTACACAGCTCCGCCGGTCTGGTAGAGCTCTTAAAGGGACCTGATTCATGTCTCCCTCCCTCGTGTCAAAATGGCCGGCCATGGGTACTCCTGCGATGTCCCCCCCTGGTGGTCTTCTCCGAATACTGCAGCTGGGAGACGCCGGATCCCTTCTTCTCCGACAGGCAGTGAAGATGAGAGCGGGAAAGCAGGATAAAGGCGCGAACAGGAGGAGGGAGGAGCTCCAGACCGGCACACACCGCGACGTCATCATCAAGACTCCCTGGCGCTCGGGCACTTCCACCCATTGAGGAGACTTCCGGGTCAGAGGGTATCGGATGCGGAGGGAGGGACACTGAGCCTGATGGGAGAGGGGGGGAAACGGGACTGGATGCTGAGGCGGGGGTCGGCGGCTGTGAGGGGCTAGCTCCCCTGAGAACCCGGGGCGGGCCTCAGAGTAGGGGGCAGCCCTTCATTGGCGACGCATCAGAAGGGTTTGGAAAATGCTCACCCGTGCCGCTCCCCCCCTCTCGGCCCCCCCCTCCTCTTGCCGCCTCTCCCTTGTTATCTCCTCTTACCCATGGCCTCCTCCCTCCTGCCTTCCCCCCCCCCACCTGTCTGCCCCATCCCCCCCCGCCTTCCCCCCCTTCTCCTTCCTCTCCCCCCCCTCTCCGCTCTCCCCGCCACCCCCCTCCCCCCCCCTTAACCTTCCCCATTTATCCCTTCCCCTCCCACTATCCTCCCCTCCCTCTCCCCTCACCACCCCCCCACATCATTTCCCCTCCTCTGCACCACCCCACCTTTTGCCCCTAACCCCTCCACCCCCCTCCCTCCACCCCTCCCCCCACAGGTTATACTAACAGTATGCAGGGGGAGATGAGCAATACGCCCTAGGCTGAGAGGAGAGCAGTTAAGGGAGAGAAAGAAGTTCCGCCATAGGGGTGCTCCTGCCAAGGCCAGACTGACACATATACATCTTAAAGGGATGTTGCATATAGGAGACATTACAGGCTCAAGAGAGATAGATTATTGTTGGGTTCATGTTTGACCCAGGTTTGTTCGTTCAACCTTAATGACTTTGACTCTACATGATGACTATTGATTAATGCACTTTGTCTACCTTAGGGTCAGGAATCGCTCACGGCGGTCGGCTGGCGGGGTATCGGGGTGCTCGGGGGCACCCTCGATGGGGTCCCATCTCGGTGGACAGCTCCGTGACCGAGACACAGGCCCCCACTCGGCATGAGATCTACGGATGGGGCAAGCGAGGATACGTAAGCCACCAACGCAGAATCCCACAGAGGCATTAACTTCGGGAGTGGGGAGACGTCGGTCTGGGGAGGCCCCCTAGCGCCGGGATGCGCCCGTGGAGCCGAAGCTGAATTACGCTAAGTCTATAGTTATTGTTTTACTTTTTGAAGTTGTAATAAAGAATGTTATGTGATGCCGCAATACACACACAAAGTTCAATGTCGGTGCGAGACACCTTTGGTCTTCGCCGGTGCCTCACAAGGTATCTCATGGAGGTAGTCCATGGGAGCCAACACGCCCTACAGAGGACTTGCCCACAAAGACTGGCACTCCCGTTTGATGGGTGCCAGTCGGCGGTCCGACAAACAGGGCATAAGAGCCGACTCTGGATCAGCCCAGACAAGGCTTTTCCCTTTTTCTTTTTATTTACCCAGTTCTTCCCCCTCTCCTTCCCCCTCTCCTCCCCCCCTTCCCTATCCTTGGGGCTGCGGGCCTACCATCAGAGCAGGGCAAGGCCAACCCAGGGGCACATACCTATCACAGGTCACACTCACGATAATAGGAGGCCCAGATTTGGACCGCCTCAGAACCATAACATCTGTACGCAGATCCCAGACACCAACCTAACTATATGGCGCTGAATTTTATATCTATAAACGTAAAGGGATTTAACAACCCTACGAAAAGAAAAGTCGCCTTTACAGATTTTAAGGCAAAACAGGCCGACATCCTCCTAATACAGGAAACACATTTTAGCCGTAACAGTGTACCCAAATTCCTAGATAGACAATTCACACAATTCTATTGGGCGTCCGCTGCAGAAAAAAAAAGAGAGGTCGGAGTTATCTTCCACAACAGGGTTCCATTCACACTGGACACGATTAGGAGAGACAATGAAGGCAGATACTTAATAGTAGTGGGTTCAATACAAGAACAGCCACTGACAATAGCCTCGGTGTATGCCCCGGGTGAGCAAGGACACAAATTTATCAAGGATTTTTTTCAGAAACTGACGCAGGTAGCCAAAGGTCAGATAATCCTAGCGGGAGACTTCAACCTTACTATGAACCCCAAGCTAGATTGAACGGGAATTGCTAGAAACGGTCGTAAGAAAGTGATTGACACCCTAAAATCAGGTCTCAAGAAAGCCCAGCTAGTAGATATCTGGAGGGAACTTCACCCCACAGAAAAAAACTATACTTTTTACTCCCACCCCCACGACGTCTATAGCAGAATCGACTACTTCTTCATTTCTAGTAGACTGGTTCCCTTGGTCGCCCAGGCTTTGATCCATGATATTTCATGGTCAGACCATGCGCCTATAGAGCTGAGGTGCAACCAAATTCGCCCTGATAGACCCGGTGCAAATTGGAAAATAAATGAGTCACTCCTTAAGATCCCAGCTATATGCGACTCAGTCGGAGAGGAGATAGATAAATTCTTCACGACTAATTATGGTTCGGTGAGCTCCGACCTCACCCTCTAGGAGGCCCATAAGGCAACCATAAGGGGCACTTTAATTGGTATTGCCGCCCGTAGAAAGAGAGAGCGTAGTAACAAGATAGCAGCCCTCCAATCCAAATTAAATTCCCTCACATCAAGACACAAACTGACGCAGGATCCGAGGGTCCTATTGGAGTTAAAGAACATCAAAATCGAACTAAACCTACTATTGGTCTCCCAGGCTGATAAGTCTCTGAGTTGGTCACGGAGGAAATTTTACGAAAAGGCGAACAGGCCGGATACCATGCTAGCGCGCAAACTAAACACTAGACAGCCTAATTATAACATACAGGCGGTGCGTCTGAAGGACGGCTCCTCCACATCCAACCCAAAAAGCATAGTCGAGGAATTTAAATCATTCTACGAAAATTTATATAATGGAGAGAAAGTGGCACATAACTCCAAAACGGCAAGGGCCACGGAAGATTTTATAGCACGTTCCAACCTAACAGGGCTGAGCGAGCAGGACAGGGAGGGGTTGGAGGCTGATTTCACATTAGAAGAACTTACCCAGGTCATCACGGACCTTAAACCCTCAAAGGCCCCGGGGCCAGATGGGTTTTCGGGGCAGTATTATAAGGCGTTCGCAGAGAACCTTGCCCCATGGCTGCTCCGAATGTATAATGCTGTATTAGCAGGAGCCCCGTTCCCGGAGCAGATGCTCCAGGCATCAATCTCAGTTATCTATAAACCTGGGAAAGATCCGCAGGACTGTAAAAGTTATAGACCAATTTCCCTAATTAATACAGATGTTAAAATATACGCCAAACTACTGGCCAATAGATTAAGTCTTATCCTGCCCAGACTCATACATCCAGATCAAGTTGGCTTTATAATGGGTAGACAAGCTGCGGACAACACCCGACGAATCATTGTTCTGCTAGAAATAGCCACTAATCAGAAATTAAGCGTTATGATGTTGAGTCTGGATGCGGAAAAAGCGTTTGACAGGATTGACTGGCCCTACTTAAAACAGACGCTTGGGGCATTCGGCTTTGGGGAAAGGGTAAGTGGGGCGATAATGTCGCTATACTCGGGCCCCACAGCCAAGGTCATACATCAGGGTTTCCCCTCTAATTTATTTCAAATTAAAAGCGACACACGTCAGGGGTGCCCGTTATCACCCCTGTTATTCGCCCTATGTATGGAACCTTTAGCTGCGCAAATCCGTAACAACCCGGATATTTCAGGGATTACGGTGCATTCACAATCACATAAGATTGCCCTGTACGCAGACGATATACTGCTGCTAATCTCCAGGCCTCTAACCTCCCTGCCGAACCTATTTGACCTGTTGGATAAATTTAATAGAATATCAGGATTCAAAATAAATCAAACCAAATCAGAGGCCCTGAATATCAGCCTCCCAAAGGAAACTGAAAAACTACTGAGTCTGAACTTTAATTTCAATTGGCAACCAAAACATATTAAATATCTAGGGATCTACATCACTAAAGATTACAAGGGCGTCTATGATGCTAATTACCCCAAACTAATCAAGACACTAAAAGCAGATTTAAAAAAATGGACGCCCTACAAGATCTCCTGGATAGTAAGGATACATAGTGTCAAGATGAATCTCCTCCCCCGTATCCTATATTTGTTTCAGACTCTACCAGTGCCACTTAGACTGAAGTATATACTCTCACTTCAGTCTGATATCTCCGAATTTATCTGGGGAGGGAAAAAACCTAGAGTAAATAAGACAATTATGAAAAAAAACACCCGGACAGGAGGCCTAGCGGTACCTTGCCTGGTCTCTTACTACAAAGCGGCGCAATTGTGTCAACTCACACAATGGCAGACCAACCCCGATCTGAAAAGATGGGTGGATCTGGAAAAGAGGGCTTGTGCCCCACTAGAGATAGAGAATTTGCTATGGTTACCCAAAACAGCTATTAAATGGGCTGAACGACCGCTCTCATCGGTGGCCAACTCACTGTCGGTATGGGAGACCACAAAATATAAACATACCCTGACCACAAGGCGCTCTATGATGGCCCCCTTGTGGGGCAAACCTAACTTTGCACCGGGACTAGTGGCAAATGCCGCAGGGCCCTGGAAAAAATATGGATATCTTAGGTTAAGAGATCTGGAGGGTATACCGAACAGAGTTAAATCATTCGAACAAATTAGATCTGAAAAAAACATCCCACATTCCGAATTTTTTTGCTACCTCCAGATACGAGCGTTCTTCGCCAAAAACTCCCCCTTCCCACCATTAACCACATTCGAAAAGCTCTGTCTGATGAAAACAGACACACAGGGACTTACATCGCACATCTATAGAGAAGTGATCGGTTCTGGGAGCTCACAGCAACGACAAAAACTGACGTACCAACTTAGATGGGAAACAGATATTGGGGAGGAATTGGAGGAGGACGACTGGACTGCTATAATAGAGGCTACTGCCAAGAGCTCCATATGCACTACTTTGAAGGAGAATGCATATAAAGTATTGATGAGGTGGTACCTCACCCCATTAAAATTATCAAGGTTTGTCACAGGATACTCCCCGCTGTGTCCCAAACAGTGCGGAGAATCGGCGGACCTGTTGCACATGCTGTGGTCTTGCCCTCGGATCTCACACCTGTGGGATGAAATTAGACATTGGATCCAGAGGATTTTTGACCTCACAATTCCCCCTGATCCATGGCTGTTCCTATTGAACAGACCATGGAAGGGTCTTTCAAAATCAGGTAATAAACTAGTTGCACATTTTGCAACAGCAACGAGGTGCGAGATCGCAGCTATGTGGAAACAACCAGAGATCCCAAATATCCCAAAAATTCGGAATCGATTATGGTACATATGCCAGATGGAGAAATTGACGAGTCTGGTCAATAACACTGGCGAAAAATATCTAAAAGTCTGGACGCCTTGGCTGGAACAGACAGACATCCCGGGGGTTGAGGTAGCCACGATATGGCAGTGATTATTCCAAGTGCATTCTCGTACAAAGTAAGCGGAACGGACTACGAGACCTAGTTGAGGACACACCATGTGAACACTTTGCGCGGCCCTAGAAGTCGGCAAACAAACGGTGTATAGTAAATCTACCAGCCACCTATGGGAAAGTGGCAGTGCAGCGTGCCCGCGCCCCCCCCCTCCCCTTCCCTCCTTCCCACCCTACCCTTCCTTAATTTACTTTTTTTTTGTGTTGTTCCCCCAAGTTTAACCTACTGGTTTTAGAGATATCATGTGCAACGCATGAACGCTTGTGGCTCCAGAAGGAGAATGTAGCAGTATCGTACATGACTGTAATACTGTGAATGTTCGTGTTATTTGTATTGCGATGCTATTTATATTGAAAATATTCCAATAAACTTGAAGTTATAAAAAAAAAAAAAAAATACAAAAATCTGCATTTTTGTGACTGATTAATGGATTAATCCGCGGCTAAAAGGAGCTGGCCAATCTTCAGCAGATTGAAATTTGACCGCAAAATTCTGCCATGTCTATTTCTTATCCTTGGTGGGCCGGACACCAGTAGCTCACACGCTACCTTAGACTTATCAACTCAATATAGTTCTTATTGAAATCCTTTGGGCTGACAGACAATTACACCACTCTCTACCATAGCCCCATTTTAAGCGTTTTCTGCGGGACAGATCTTTAGTGATCAGGGGAAAAAAAGAATCAGCCTTTTTTTAAACATCTCCACCAAAATCCGCAGCTGAAGGGAACTGGCTAGTCTGCAGTGTATTCGAATTCCGGTCAATTTTCGCCGATGTCCAGTAACAGCAAGATTGAACGCCATGTTCTGTATCAGGACTTCTGGCAAGAGAGTGCAGCATCATGAATCCTGCTTCATAACCAATTTACTCTGAGAAATCTGTCTCTATATGCCTTAGAATAAAATACCTTAATTGTTAGTGCTGTATTTGCTTTGCTGTTAAAAACCAATTAACATTATTCTTCATCAGACATTTGCACTAAAAGAACTGAACTTTGATGTGTGAGTGTAATGCGTGAGGCTCATAATGCTTAAATTGCTAATGATGGAGTGTCCAATAAATGTGTCCACTTACATTTTTCTGCACCCTTTCATTGATTGTTTTAAGTGACTGTGAATTGTGTATATTTCCAAGATTTACTGTCCCTAAACTTTTACCACATGACAAAGAGTCAACGCACACTGGGGTTTTTCCACGGAAGCAATTACAAATAGCAGATTGCTGCCTGCTGAATTTTGCAGCTTCCATTATTATTTTGTGGCACTGCTACAACTGTTACCGTTTCTAACAATCCAGATTAAAGAGTCACTAAGGATGAAAATGCATTAATATTCAACTTCATTACTTTTGCAAAGCAAAGACAATGGAGGGGTTAAAGAACAACAGCAGCTTTATTGAAGGCAGTGGGTGTGGGTGAAGTAGGTACTTGGCCCTTCATTCACCCCCTCTGACCCCAATAAACATTACAATATGTACTACCCACTAATACACAACCCATCCCCTGTGACCCCACATAAAACCATAATTGAATTATTTATACACATGATTGATACCAGAGTCCAGCAGGTGTCTCCGGGTGGTCCCCGCAGGTGTCTGGGGGCCCCAAAGGGTCCCGGGTGGTTCCTGTGGGTGTACGGGGGTCCTCAGGTGGTCCCCACTGGTTTCTGGGGGCCCCCAGGTGTCACAGGAGACCAGGTTTATTAATACCTTTTTATACGGGGATCATTGATTGAGCGAAACAAGGAGGTAAAATAAATTGTAATTTATTTCACGAAAAGACATACACACAATGTAACACAATTTACAAGGTTAACACACCTACTGGGTGTGATGGTGAAGGGGTACCCAGGCCAGTAAATAAAGGTATTATGCCCGGCAGGGTGCCCCTAAACCATATTGGGGAATTGTGATTGTCAGCTCTTCAACCCAATCATGGCATGTAACTGCATTTGTAATAAAGATGTATGTGTATTTTTACTGTTCCAGGAGTGCCAACCATTGGAGAAGTGCAGGGCGTGAGTTTCAGGGGTGATTTTATGGTAAAATTTGTCAGGGTGTGTTTGGGTATGAGGGGGCCAGTGTTGCGGGTTACCTTGAAACATGTACTCAGGAATCCCCCCAGATTCCAGAAGACATGAGGAACACAGACCACCGGATAAAATCCTCCCTAGAAAGCATAGATGTGTAGAACGCTAGTGCATCAGAAAGACAAGTCCGTAGTGTATTCGTAACATCTGCAGTTGAGAAGCTCCCAATAATCTGTATAACACAATAAAGTTAGCCTAATAGGGTTTAAGGGACTAGTACTTAATGCCACAGGCACCAATAAAGAATTGTACAATAAATGTCCCATGTAGTGAGAATGAAGGGGTGTGGCAACCCACAGGTATAACTCACTTTTGAATTGCAGAATCCAGGGGAGTGTTCTTCAGCAGGTATCAATAGCATGCATTCCACCAGTAACAGGAGCAAGAACAGGAGAAAAAACGACAGTGCACTGCCAAGAAAACCAAGAGGAGGCTCACGGCAGCAAAAGCAAAAATGTATTTATGCCATAAAAATATTGGACAAAGGTCCCCCCTAGCCCCAACAAGTATCCACCTACGCGTTTCGGGCACGAAATGCATAGGTGGATACTTGTTGGGGCTAGGGGGGACCTTTGTCCAATCTTTTTATGGCATAAATAAATTTTTGCTTTTGCTCCCGTGAGCCTCCTCCTGGTTTTCTTGGCAGTGCACTGCCGTTTTCTCTCCTCTCCCTAGAAAGCAGTTTGCAGCTCACCGCCAAATCTCCATGCTTCAGCACAGACCAGAACAGTAAGACCGGGCAGGGGAAGGAATCAAATGGAAGAGCAGGAAAGAAATCCCAGAAGCAGCGCTTCAGCATGTTAGATACATACGTAGGCAATTAATATCAATGTATAGCCAAGATAAGGAGAAATAGAATAAAGCTATGTCAAGTATTGGACCCAGTGCAATTGAGAGCAGGAATATTCAATAAGATATAATGTCTTTAGGTGAAGAAGTATCCAAAACCTTGATGGCACTTCACCAGACCAGAAAAAACAATACAGACCGGCGCCTTAGAGTCCAAATAGTGGGATAAATAAAAGTCCAATGGATGGCTTAGGATATCCAATAGATGACAATCAAGTCCAGTGGACAGCAGATTCCTCAGCAGCAAACAATGTATGATATGCAGGGGAGACAAAAGAACAAGATCATAGTGTACCAAAATATGGTTAGAACATGTAACACATAAACAAACAGGCACATACAACAATAAACATGTAGGCTGACTAATAACAATTTATTTTAATGAACACAATAAAATTCAGCAACTGATTGCGAGCAGATCCAGGATCCGGTTGTGCAAAACCGGAATCCTACTTACAGCCAGTCCTCAGGATATGCGCAGATATAGGGATTAAAGATGATCCGGTGGTGGGTGATACTGGATGCGTGCCTGTATGTGATTCCCCGCAGGTGACTCCTCAGTAAGTATAGGCAGACTTGCCTTCCGCTCCACGAGGCGCCCTCCGCTCGCGGCCGGAACTGCGTCACAGCCCGGATACACGTCACAGGGGGCGGGACACCGCTCCGAATCTCCCAACCTCGCCGGGTCTCGCTGACAATATAATCCAAAATTGCTGCTGTTCCAGGGACTGCTATAGCGATCTGCTCATCTGTCAGTTAAAAGCTGATGAATGATACTCAAAGGCCCACACACTCTGACGCGTTTCAGGCTGGGACGCCCTTTATCAAAAAATAAAGATAAAGGGCGTCCCAGCCTGAAACGCGTCAGAGTGTGTTCTGTCTCCCCCCCCTCCATACCATGTACTAATAAATCTACGTTTTTAACCCTTCATTGATGGTGCTGTCCCCATTCTTTAGCTGTGCTCCGCTGCAATCTTTGGATTTCGTGCTAGGGGAAGGAATCATATTCACAGTACCCATGGATATGCCCAAATACCCAGAACCCAGGTTAGGGTTCAGTGTATCTCCCACCAGGTATAAGGTGGCGAGAATTATGTTATTTCTACTATGACATGTATTACTATATCAGGATTTTCCTGTAACCGTGCAAAGGAAAAATGGTTTTAAAACCCAGAAGCCAACAGCACAGCGTACAACTTTTAGCTAACTTCTGCTAAGAAGGTCCTAGCGCGCTGAAATTTGCCGTGAGCGCTGCTGGGGTAAAATCATGAAAATGGTTATAGGGCAATTTGTATAAAGTAATATAAAAATTGATAAATGAAAGTCACCCAATTTTAATTGTTCCAACATTATAGGCATAAGGGGATTTTCATTCAGGAGGCCGGAACAGAGGAAAACACTTAAGTTGTGATTACGGTACTTTAGAAATGTATAGCAGGAAATTCCTGTGAGGTGAGCAATGCATATGTAACTCAGAACTCTAAGACACCCCGCTGGTTTGGTTCCACAGTGTCTGAAAACGCCCGTAGTTGAAAAGCTTTAGCCGACTAAAGTGTGAAGTGTAGAGGGGTAATACAAGTATCCCCATCTTAGTAAATGTCCAGGCAAATGGCCCAGATATCCGTCCAGCTCAATTAAAATGTCGCAAGGTAAGGGGGTGGCTCTGGTACGCTAAGCAGCAGAGGTGCGAGGTTCGACATGCCCTTAGCAAACTAAGAAGCCCCTCTTACAGGTTTGCAAAGTATGGGCAACTCTGGGATAGTTGGGAATATTAGTTCCCACGCAGAGATTGGCAGCAGTGGTACAGATAGGGGTTTTGTATTGTATAAGAATCCCTGCAGTCGATCGGGGGGTGGGGGGGTCAGATTCATCATGCAGTGAAAGATTCATCCTGTAACAAAATTTAACATTATAACTAAGTGTAACGGGTATTCCACCCCACCCAATCTCATATATAGTGTGGGTGAGTAGAACATGCGGTGTTACCGGTGTGGTGCGTATACCTGCAGGCTCACAGGAAGTCTGAGCCTCCGCTAGTGAGAGCCTGGGGTGAATCCTCTGGAACGTTTCTTCTTTCAGCGCCTCCACCTATGTAGGATTCTAGAGAAGTGTAGAATGACCCTACATAGGAACCCACTCAGAAACCACACACACAGTGATTATATAACTAAGGACTTTACTAACAAATAATAATGACCTGTGTCTCTCTCACGAGGAGACACTAACAGTGACGTCTCGCAGGACGATTCCCAAACACTAAGTGATCCCACCCAGTGTCCCAAGAACCCCACCCAGTGTCCCGTACTCCTACAGAGATAGTCAATGGGTGACTGCGCAGTCACTAAGAACCTCTAGGCCTGTTGGTGCACATGTGATTGTATAATACCTGCCGAGCACTCCGGTGCTCGGGTCAGCAACAAACTTCTCAAAGGGTCAGACGTGTGATGAATCCGTCTGATCCTCCAACCGAACTCCTTGCACGTGCGGACCGCTAGGGCGGTCCCACTCTGGAATCGTCTCTGTGGACCCCACCGTGGGTCCAACCGCTTCCACAGGAACAGCAGCAGCCGCTGTGTCCCTATCTATCTAAGTGGTACTAACGTGACAGGAACCCTAACCTAGGGCCTGTCCCTGTAGTACAGCAACCTGTAGTGGCTTGGGGAACTCCTATGGGCCTGCAGGGGTTATGACCTGTCCCACTCCCCTAACTACCCAAGTCCCTTCAGCCTCACTACTGTCTGACTAGTCCCAGCGCCTACAGCAGCAAGCTGTAGCTCACTGGAGGCTGCAGCCAACGTGCTGCGCAACAAGGTGCCTGCCTGTCAGACCTCACAGCACTGCCCGCTGTGACTCTGACAAGGCAGCACTCCAAACTAGGGTCCGCGTCCCTCTCTAGGACTTCCCTAAGCAGTTACCCACCCAACTAGTGGGGAGTTGGGGCCTACCTGGAGTGTAGGTACCTATATGGGGCAGAAGCTGCACTCGCTCCCCGCACCCTACTTCCCTCACAGCTCCCTGACTCCAACTCTCTTAACTGCAGACTTCCTTCTTCCAGCTCCCACTAATGTAAGTGGCAGGGTCCCTAACCTGAGGGCTGCCCCTGGCAACACTCACCTTACTGGGGAGCTGAGCTATCTCGGACCAAGGGGGTGCTGGCCTAATACAGGGGAGTCCCTCTCTCCTGTACCCTACCTCCTTCCCTTGTCTGTTCCTTCCGCTGACTGACTAGCGTGGTGCAAGCCCGCGAAATGTATCCTTTCCTCCAGCGCAATCCTGCAGCCCTATTGGCTCCTATGAGGCACCTGGTGCCTCCCTCGCTATGCTCCATGGGAGTTGTAGTCCCATAGAGCCTATCCTGGCATTTTGGCCGCGTGCGCGCCTTTCCTGCGCATGCGCGAGCTATAGGGGGCTTCCTCAACCTTTCCCTACTCTGTTCTGGCCCTCGCGCGACTTTCCCTGACTCTGGGGCTCCAACTGCGCCTGCGCGATCACTGCGCATGCGCGAGTGGCTAATTAATGGCGGCGCTCTCCTCGCCGGCCGCCGGGACCTTAGAGACGCAACCGCAGCCTTAGCAACGGCCCGATCGCGTCCCCGGCAACCGGCCAGCTCGCTGAGACAGCGCACCGCTCCCTGCAACGGCCCCCACCCTTGGGATGGCCGTCGGGTCTGCCACTGGCCTCCGGCAGTACCCAGCATCTCTCCTGGCCACGGAGGCTCCCTAGGAGGTCGCTGGGGGAAACAGGTGACCTGGCTACATAAGATTTGTACAAGCTTCAGTAGTTCGTAAGAACTAAGGAATCCAGAACTAATTTTATAGCGGTAGAAAGAGGAAAGCAGCTCCGGTGGAGAAATAGTGGTTGCGAGCGCACCACTAGTCAAAGACTAACAAATCAAAAGATAGTACCAGCACTCTCTGTCTCACAGCTACAGATATAAGCAAATACCAGTGTAGGGAATATGAATAATTTAATGACACTAATAATAAACTGAAAATATAGCAACAATAGCCAATATGCCAATGCAAGAATAAATATCACCATAAAGAAAATCAAAAAATAAAAGGGGGTAGAGGGGAAAGAAGGAGGAGGGGAAAAAACACAAAAGAAAAGCAAAATATCACAAAAATGGAAAAAGGAAAGCAATCTAGGGGGGCAATGTTTCGAGGGGTGACCTCTTCATCTGGCCCATTCCCCCTGGTCCCAAAGGGTCCCAGAGGTACTTCCCTAAGCCTTCCCTCCCCACTGTCAAATAATCCCACACTCAGCTAATGATATAAATCTAAAGTCTAAAGAGGGCAAATCACATAAGCAGATATCAAATATCAAACAATAAATGTAAATACAAGAATATTGTAAAAGACACAGAACATATGCAGATATCAGATGTCTATCAGTGAACAAGTATAAGCAAACCCTCTTCCTGGTTTTGATATTTGATATCTGCTTATGTGATTTGCCCTCTTTAGACTTTAGATTTATATCATTAGCTGAGTGTGGGATTATTTGACAGTGGGGAGGGAAGGCTTAGGGAAGTACCTCTGGGACCATTTGGGACCAGGGGGAATGGGCCAGATGAAGAGGTCACCCCTCGAAACATCGCCCCCCTAGTTTGCTTTCCTTTTTCCATTTTTGTGATTTTTTGCTTTTCTTTTGTGTTTTTTCCCCTCCTCCTTCTTTCCCCTCTACCCCCTTTTATTTTTTGATTTTCTCTATGGTGATATTTATTCTTGCATTGGCGTATTGGCTATTGTTGCTATATTTTCAGTTTATTATTAGTGTCATTAAATTATTCATATTCCCTACACTGGTATTTGCTTATATCTGTAGCTATGAGACAGAGAGTGCTGGTACTATCTTTTGATTTGTTCGTACTTCTGAAGGGAATTAGGGTCCCTTCCTGTTCCGTGCATCCTGCAACCTTGCTGAGTCAGTGTGTCAGAGTGCTGTCTATCACCCCCCCACCCCCTTTTCTACACTAGTCAAAGACAGTTTTCGGCTCTGTTTGCGCACAACTCCCGCTCCTGGAAATTTTTGCCTGGAGACTCTATTTCTAAAGATTTTGTTTTGGAAGTAGAAGATTTCGTTTTGCCCCGTCCCAGTAAGTGTATTTCAAGTGTTTTTTGTCAACTATTGTGTGTGTGTTCATTCTGTAAATAATTCACAATTTATTTTATCTCTTGCTTTGCTCAGTCAAAGGATCCGGGTAATTTTGATATTAAAAGTTCTGTCTACCGTGACACTGGGAACGGGGCTAACGAATAAGTCTATCCTCAGAATGAAATTCTCAAAAATTACCACTTTATGAGCCCTTTTCCTTGACCGGTACAGTAGTTACTCACGAAAGTCCTGGAACTGATTTCGGCATGCAATGCCAGATGCGACAGATGCGATCACTACATTCTCAAAGGCAGGACTTAGAAACTTTTCTGAGTTCAAAATCCTTGAAGCCGGCTTGCGTCTATTTAGTCCAGAGCATCTTTGAATTTGCCGCTGTTGGTTTGGCGCTTGAAATCTGCGCTCCTAATTGGCTGCAAGCTCACTTAAGTCTTTCAGGCTCTCATTTACTAACCAGTGCAGCCTATAAGAGCATGGGAATTCTCCTTCCAGCCAATCACCGATTTGCCGGTATTGTAAAGCCGGGAGGGCACCTTTTCTCAGTCTGTAAAGGGGCATGTGCCAACCTGACACTTCTGCCTTTTTGCATACTGAGCCCACCTGCTGCCCAGCTCCAAAGAGTCTAGGTTCTGGCAAATTATTGCCGTATAGCCTTGTGTTAGCCAAGGATGTGGGTACTCACGCAGAATTGCAGTATCCCTCCTGTTCTAACACCTTGGCATCCCTGAGGCTTTCAATACGGAATCCGCACAGACACAGTGGCACCAAGGTTCGTAGCCATCTAGGTTTTCCGGAATCTATGACTTGGAAATCCCTCAGTTCATATACAGGTTTTCAATAAATATACCCATTAAAAATATAACCATTTAATAAAATATATTGTGTCCTGTCTTCTGTGTGCTAAAAGATGTAAATTCCT
Source organism: Ascaphus truei (assembly GCF_040206685.1). Taxonomy (NCBI): domain Eukaryota; kingdom Metazoa; phylum Chordata; class Amphibia; order Anura; family Ascaphidae; genus Ascaphus; species Ascaphus truei. The sequence continues at coordinate 14,468,954 of NC_134486.1, forward strand.
ATTCTGGTGTCAGAGATGAAGTGAGTGTATAATTCACCTACATTCACTAGCCTCATTCTTGGAACACTTTATAAAAATAACTTTTAAAACTTTTAGACAATGCAATCATGCTCAGCTTTATCACTTAGCTGGAGCATCCCCATGAACCCCTACACTAGGTTCAGGGCACCTGGGCATATATCTGGGTACCTCTGCTATACTGGGGAACCCCTGCTACATTAGAGACTCTGTGTATAGCTGCAGATATAGTTTATCCCCTTCAAACCCATTTACCATGTCTGGATGATGCTGCAGCAGGGATCTTGGCGTGAGTCGTAATAGCGCTTTCAGAGTCAGAGTTTAATGTGCTTGGCTGTAATCTGGAACCCCGATACATAGACACATTCTGTAAAGACTTTCTCTGACAAACTGTAACACCTGTATGCCCGCAGACCTGACCAGTCCCCAATACTGAGGTGGGAAGGGTATTATCACGCACCCACAGCAGTGAGGGCATGTCCGGAGTGTGGTATGGCATTCCCGGGCCTGTAGAAAGATGGTTAATAATACTTGCAAAGCCTTTGGGGTTCAGAGTAAGAGTAGTGGTGTCCGTGTGCCAGGGTCCAGGTATATAGAGATCAGGATCGTGATGTTCATAAGCCAGAGTCCAGGGATCACAGAAGTTAGCAGAGTCGTATTCATAAGCAGGTTCCAAGGGCAGTAGCGAGCAGGGTAATCCAGTACAAGCAGAGGTCAAGCCAGGGAAATCTAGGGGTAAGCAGGAGCAGGAACAGAAGCTGGAAAACACAGGGGAGCCAAGCATAGGACTGCACACACAGAGGTTACAAAGAACTATGCAGAGCAATGATACACAGGACAGTCAGGGTTTATAAAGGAGGGAACACCAATGGGAGAGAGAGGAGGAGCAGAAGGTGAAGTGGGAGGCAGCAGGGATAGGTGAGGAGGAGAAGAGGAGGAGACAGGTGAGCCAGTGAGGGAGAGAGCCTGAAGGGTATGAGAGGAGGAGCCAGGGGTCTGAGAGAGCCTACAAGAGGAGCGTGTGCGCGCCCTCTGTAAGGTGAGAGTGCACACGCACAGGCTGTGTCATGAGGCGCGCGGAGCGCCGCGCCACGGGGACATCTGCCGAGGGTAGAGAAAGGACAAGAGGGGAGACCGCAGGAGGTAAGGAGGCAGGAACGGGAGATGAGGGGGCCTTGAGCAGGCAGCACCGCGACGGGGAACGGGAACGCAAGAAGGTGCGCGTGTCTTGCGGGGTGTACGCGCAGATGCCGAGAGAGCGTCAGAGGCAGCCGCAGAGGGGAGAACGGGTAAATAAGGGACAGGAGAGGCAGGCATGAGCGGAACTTCAGGGATACATAGAGGGGAAGGACTCCCCTGAATCATCACAGTATCCCACCCTTGAGGATCGATCTCTGAACGATCCAGCCACGGCTTCTGGGGAAATTTTAGATTGAACTGCTGAAGAAGCTTGGGAGTATGGATGTGACGTTCTGGAACCCATGAACGTTCCTCTGGGCCATACCCCTTCCAGTGGATGAGGAACTGAAGCTTGTTTCTTGACAAACGAGGGTCGATTAAAGAGTGAATTTCGTACTCTTGTTGTCCTAGGGTAGA